>NC_143571.1:81811969-82115000 GCF_054136105.1 Typopeltis vanoorti
TACAGAGTAGGACGTGTGATCATCTCCAGACATTTTTGAAAGATTGTAAAAAATGCTAATCAACTAGCCTGGTGGCGCCAAGAGCAAATTATATCACCATTGCTTCGTATCATGCTCCGAGTTAGAGTGCAAAGATGTGCCATTTTGTTTCTATACGAAAATAAAATTGTATTAATTTATTCTATGATATTAGTAACAAACAAATTCGCGTCTATGAATAAAGTCATAAATTCTTGATTTAAATAAACTCGGAGAAATCGGGGACGATGACAATCGCAAAAACACTAAAAACAACATTCATTCACTATAGTTAAGTATACTACATAACTAAACTGCTTGCCTGAAATATATCTAATGAAAATTATTTTTTAACATATTCTTCTACTTCCTTTCCAGGCTTATAGGCCAAGTGGCCTGTTCCGGACTTAGTTCCATGTTTTTAAGGGTTTTTCCTTTCATTAGGTACTTTTGGACAGTAATTTAGAATTTGTTTAAGTATTCTGCTTCTATTCATTCTCAGTACGTGTTCTTTTCATTTTTTTCTATAGTAAATAAGTATATATATAGTAAATAACTGTTTCATTTAGGGAGTTTGCAATCCCAAGTTTATTTCTGATTCATTACTTTTTAATTTATCCATTATTGTAACTTCTTCAAATATGCATAGAAATTTCATTTCGGATGATTCAATTCTTCTTTCATCTGCTTTGTTATTGTCAATTTTTTAACAGCTTAAACCATTTATCTCATAAAAAAACAATAATAAACTTTTATGGGAATCTCCAACTTAAAAATTATGGGCATCTCAAAAGTCTTTCGATCCCATAAACTTTGTAATTAACGTCATTGATATACATCCAACATGCTAATCAGCTTTCACTAAAATGCTAGATCTTCCAAAACACAGATAATATCCAGGCAAATATGTAATACGATATTAACTTGGTCTCCAGTTAGTTCACAATAAAAGTCAATTCAATGAACAAAGTTTAAATGATATTCAGAAACCCGTGTTATCAACATATTAAGACTAAGGGATCCTGAAATTATTAGAACTTTTTCTGTTAATAAGTATAAACCGAAGAAATTATTATAATTATATTATGGAAGTGTAATGACAAAGTACAAGATATTAACATGTGTGTGTTTGCGCGAGTTCACTTTTTTTTTGGATTAGAACTAACCAGAACGGATTAGATGTAACACAAAGCTTCGTTCACTCTATGACGCTAATGATATAATTATGTACGTATTATGCAGGTATATGCAAAAACTGGTTTTTTATTCATTTGCTTTACCGAGTCATCTCACACAGTGAGTCTCTTTTTAAAAGAGAAAATGTCAATACCAATGTTTAAACAATCTATCATTACATTTTACTATTAATAAATCATCATCTGCATCTACGATTCCTTTTCTAACCAATAGATGGCGCAAAAACTTTAAGTCAATATATAGCAGGTTATGTTTATTTTAACTGGAATACTTTTTACAACCACTTCGCTCCATATGTAGTTAAGCATGAAGTCTGAATACGGGTGTTTTTGTTGCTTGTTCGAAACTCGCTAGCATAATCCGTGTAACCTTAACTTTGACTGATAGAGGTCATTATCACAATGCCTTGTTGCGCGACATTTGTAATTCACAGCAGCGCCTCTTGCTGTACGTAGAAAGTGTTGGCACATCGTAATTATGAACGTTCTTATTTTAAAAACCTCCAGGCTATAATTGAGGTCACCGGAGGTACATTATTGCCTGCAGACTAGGCTAAGGTAATGACCACTGCCTGTCTGTGTGTGTATCAAACTGTCTCAGGTGCTCTATCAAGATAAACAAAACATTTTTTTACGCATAAGGTATTATGTGTACAGCAATTATAGACATAATTAATGTTTTATTTCTCGTAATGTCTACTTGGGAAGTCGCCTCATATTACGAAATCTGTCGATTTGATAACAATGACCGCCAACTTTAATTGATCAAAACTAGTGTGACAGGATATTACTGTTGGAGCAACGGTCAACTGATTTTTTTGATATTTTACTAGAGTTCAATATTAGAAACTCTCCATAATTGTTTATTTTTCCTGTTTGTTTGCGGACGTTTAATATTTTGTTTATCATGTAGCGTTGTCTAATAAGATGAATAAATTATTCATTTTTATTAGATTATTATTGCGTTAAAATTACAATACCATAATAGGACATGATACTAATTATATGGCGTACTTTACTATAAAAAATATAAAAAGAAATTAAAGAAATATTTTTGAGATCTTTATTTTGTATTCAGAACAAAGAATTGCTTTAATAGCCTGATTAAAATGTGAATTAAAGTCTGATTAAAAAGTTGAATATCACACACACACACAAAGGTGAGAGGAAATAGTTCTATTTTCACACACACTACACACTGAAACATTTATTTTACCACTGTACACCTGAAATATAGTCGAATTTTATTGGAATTGAAGAAACACACACACACACACACACACACACACACACACACACACACACACACACACACACACACACACACACACACACACACACACACACACACACACACACACACACACACACACACACACACACACACACACACACACACACACACACACACACACACACACACACAAAACCAAACAGTCATGTCATACATGCCCATATAAAATTAATTTATATTGCAAACCTATTAACAACAGGTAAAACAAGTTCAGAGCAAAGAACATTCTGTTGTTAGGAGCAATCTGAAAAGATGCTGATGGTACATTTATTCCCTTCTAGTAAAGCTTGCGATAATCTGATGAACTAGTTTATTTTTCTTCACTTACCAATTGCTTCTTTCTACTTGTTTAAAGCATTATCTAAAAAGCAAGTCGTCAATGGTGGGATGTGCTTGTTAGGAGATATGAAGAGGTAAATGAGACCATGAAGCGAGTATGTTAATTGCTTGTGTGTCCCTGCTGGTTTGTCCACTTTGGAGGAGTGAAGGTTTCACAAAGTAAACACCGTGATATTTCCCTATGTGACCAGATAACTCGCCTTTACATATGTACAGACTTAATGCTGTATCTATAAAATAACACCTGCATTAATGCCGTGAGTGGGGTAAAGGTTAGGTAATCTGGGAGCCCTGCTCTAAAGACTAAATATAGAGGCCAGTTAAGGTCCCCATTAAGTAGGATGTGGTTTTTATTTAGCACATGATAATAACACAACCTGAATGCCCATCCCGTGTGGACAGGGAGTTATGTTTGCTGTAAATTGCTTGTGTTCTATTGTACGTTTGCCTGGTAGCGGAACGAAAAACCAAAGTTGCCAGAAGGAAAAGCCCTGTAACCTTTGTATAAGTTCGTATTTAGCTACGAACTGTATACTTATATTTAAATATTTATGATCACATTTGCAAATCATATAAGTAAATCTACTATTTAACATGTAAACATACACGAGTAAGGGTAGGTGTAAAATTACATGCAGCAGTCTATCGTTCCTTCTTGGTCATATTAGTCCAAGTGTGCTTTTTTCATATTTCTTCAAGACAAAAAAAAAAAAAAAGATTGCTAGATGGCCACAGCATCAAATTCTCTACGAATATCCAAATAGCATTGCAATTTAAAATAATAAAAAGCTAAGAGAATTGATGAATTCTTTTCGGCAAGTTGCAAGACAGCTCAGAGAAGTGCGTGGGATTAGCAGTTTGTTTTCAACACTGTGCTAATGAAATGACTGTAATTTTACCACTGTTATTGTTGCTTAGATTGGAATTTATGTGTCACACCTCTTAACGAAATGAGAGCAAGCGGCTCGTAAAATCTTTTTATTTCAATTTCTGTTCAGTCTTTATTGGAATCGCATGTTTAAGCCATTTCCCGTATTGACTACCTGCAGTAGTATTTACAGTCATTAACATGTCTGCATTCCAGATTTTTCAAACGACATACCATTACTTGATTTGTGCACACTAATGACCAGGTGACATCTGTATGGCACTTTGGTCTTTCCTCCCTACATTAGTGTAACAGAAGCAAATGACTCTTTTGATGATAATCAAATACCAGCATTGCATTCTATACACATCATTATTTATTATTAATTTGAGACATATAGTTATTTCAAGACGGTCTATTTCTTTTCTGGTGCAGTTTTCCTTGGCACACTTTCTATAATATATATATGTGTTTTCTGACGTGGTTTGGGTGGATCTTGATCACTTCTTCTTTCTTCTCTTCAGCTGACTTGCTCATAGATTATAATATTTATCTATCTATTTAATTCCGTTCAATGTGTTTAGCTTTAATTTCTTTCTTTCATTTTTCTCGGAAAATCTATTTATCATCTAGCATGTAATGCTCATTCTTCCTATCGCCATGCTGTATGATATCAGTGCCAACTTTGCATAGTTTCAAGGTGGATGCTTCGGTGTTTGTTGCTCAGTTTGATAGTAATTAACATAATTTGACAAGATTAACGGCCATAGATTGATTTGAAAAACATTGATGTTAGTCACCGAATTTACTGCAATAAGAGCGAGAGAGAGAGAGAGAGAGAGAGAGAGAGAGAGAGAGAGAGAGAGAGAGAGAGAGAGAGAGAGAGAGAGAGAGAGAGAGAGTAATACTCTCTATCATCAAATACTTATTTCTTGTTAGAGAGAAACTAAATATGTAAATTCCGATTAAAAAAGAATCAGGATTTCAGGATTGGATCTTTGGCATGTACACTTAATCAAAGATTCATAATAATGATGATGTATCGCCATAACCTCTCTAGATGTATTTTGTTTAGTTACTAACATAACCAAATCGATTTGTATTGCGAAATTAAATTTTAATTAATTGATGTGTTTGGGTTGACACTCTTTCCGATATTCATACAGAACTTAATGCCCATGGATTGTTTCTGATTCCGACAAGGAAATGCGTATGCTGAAACCGTAATAATAATATTTTTTACTATACACTACTTTTATTATCATTGTCATATATACAAAGTAATGAAGAATATATATACAATTAAGATTACGCATAAAATGTTAGTTAACTGTTTTTTTATAAACATACATAAATGATAATAGCAATGATGCATTTTGTTTTTACGAACGTATTTAAAATGTGTTATTTATTGTAAGTGTCCACGCGGTTAGCCGAGTGGTTACGCGCTCCTCAGCCATATGCCTGGGAAAGGAGTGTCCTGCATTCGATTCTCGTCGCTCACGTGAGGAGCTAAGGATATAGCCAAGTTAGCCGGTCTTGGGCGTGGACTGCTGGGTTTTTCTCCCCAGTTTATTCTGGGTTTTTCAGGCACACTGGTCTTAAGAACACAACGCTTCACAGACAATTACACATGGTTGGGCTTGGGAGTACCGACCCCACCTCGTAGTGAGTTACGAAACCCAAAAATAGAAGGCCAAGGCCCTACATGGGGCTGTAGTGCCAAAGAAGAAGAGAAGAAGAAGAAGATTTATTGTAGATAAAATCTTTTTTATAATAATTGAAAATTTTTTCCATAAGCAATATATTTTATATAAAATATATTTTATATAAAATATATTTTTAATATATTTTAATATATTTTATATATTAATATATTTAAATATATTAATATATTTTAATATATTATTAATTATTATTATTATTTGATGAGTGTAGCGCAATTGCAAGCATCCTCGAAGCTTGTGCTAAGCTTATCAGAGGATGGTATTCATCAGATGTCAAGTGCGCGAACGCGCACGCAAGCACGCACACACACACGCACGCACGCACGCACGCACGCACGCACGCACGCGCGCACGCACACACACACACACACACACACACACACACACACACACACACACACACACACACACACACACACACACACACACACACACACACACACACACACACACACACACACACACACACACACACACACACACACACACACACACACACACACACACACACACACACACACACACACACACACACACACACACACACACACACACACACACACACACACACACACACACACACACACACACACACACTTTCCTACACATAGGAAAAGCAAAAAATTGTCTTAGTGTTGAAAAACTAACCTTTAGTCCGACTTCTGGAGAAGTGTTTCGCTGCACAATTAGAACTGTAGGTTCGTGGTTTGATATTCCTAAATATCAAACCACGAAAAAAATATTCTCACGCACAATTCAAAAATTGTAAAAAATATCAGCATGTACATAAACGTATGCATGAAGCAAGTTGAAATTCTTCGAATGTTAAATCTAGCAATAAGGAGCGCTATTCTTTGACGTCTGCCGTTTTAAGTACAGCATAACACTACAAGATATTACTTCTCAAAGATACAAGCTACAATTTTGTAATAAACGGTGAATGATCTTGCACATATTCCAATCTACTTAAACCTAATAATGGAGCCTTACAGTAACTGCTAATAGAGCCATCTGGCAGTTACTATCAAGTTCTCGTATTTCTTCTCTGATTGCCTTCGGGTATGATGCAAAAGATTCACAGTAAGTAGAAGCCAGCCGAAGTATATTTGAGATGTTTTGAGATATTATATAAAAGATTCCCAATTAATAAATCCAAAACTTTCATCTGCGAATGGAAAAAGTGTTATGTTAACACCAAATAGTTGTTAAGATTTTATCACTAACACACTGCAAACACAGTATAATTTAATATTTGTGAAGAAAGGGACAGATATATAAAAGCGAGATTTAAAATATTATTTAGTACTCATAATGCATTTTTATTAGTGCCTCATAAATGTCAATAACTGGATATCTGCACTAGGAAGGAATTATACTTCTCACCCTTCGCAGTGGAGTGCATAACATCTCCCTTTAGATGCAAAAACTTGAGCTGAAATCTCGTAAACGATGAAAGAAGTATTTTAGGTCTTCTTAGACTAATTCTCAGTTAGCCAATAATAATTTAACTCTTATAATTCGTGGTAAATTGCTCTTTGATTTTTTTCCCTATCCCCCCTTCATTTTATTTATTTAGTTTTTCTTTTCTAATGCTGATTGTGACTTTTTCGTTCTGGTAGCACGACTGTGTTGTCAAGCGTGTTTCTGTTTATGTTTAATCCTCCGAGCACATACTCCAGTGACTGCCATCTAGGCGATGATCTGCTGGTTTCCTCTGGTAACAGTTTTCATCCACCAGTCAATCAACTCTAATTAAAATTGATTGGTCTGGTTCGGGTGCATTGAAGTCATCATGCAATTTATCTTCATTCGAGAGAGAGAGAGAGAGAGAGAGAGAGAGAGAGAGAGAGAGAGAGAGAGAAACGAAACGTAGCCAACCAAAGAACTGATAGTGTGTTTATATGCTAGGAGACTACGATTCTACTTAATATTTCAAACTTAGGAGATGTTTTGCTTTCTTTTAGAACACGACAAGATTGACAGCGTCGTTGTAATAGTCGCAATTATTTTCGACTCACTTCATGCACCAAAGTGACAGGACGAGGAAGGAAACGACAAAATGACTGTTTCTTTAATTTAAAGAGTAAGATGGCTGTCTTCTTACCGATTCACAAGATGATCTAATCAGACCATGAATACCGCCTTATCATGAACCAGCTTATGGGAGTTCCCGATGATATATAGGGAAAAAATATACAAGATTCAGTTTACTAGGTTGTAATATACACTTGGGAAAAGTAAAGTACAAACATGTCACGTTATATATACTCAAGTGGAAGTAGATAGTCAATGGACCGGTTAAGTATTAGGACAAACAATTACACAGAACACGATAAAAATGCATCATATCGAAACAAAGTAACTTTGAGAAAAATAAATTAACAGTAAAGAATAATAATGGGTTTATTTTCTTTTTCAAATGAATAAATGATTTATAAAGACTCTGAGAGCAATTTTTATCTCCATATAATCATATTTATGTATATTAGAGCTAAAATATAAAACAAAGCACCTGACTTTGGGTGCAATGGGAGGATTTCTATTGAGAGGAGAATTCTGATTCGGAAGATCCTTCACCATGCGTCAGATAGATTTCGCTTTAAATAGTGACATTAAAATCTACGGTGATTCTTTGGTTCGAAAAGAAAGGAATATTTTACATTGGTTAGATCATAAGAATGAAACTTCCAGAACTCATTGGGTTTGACGATGTCTTTTGGTTTAGAAAGATCTGAGTTCAATCCTCTTTAAGATGCAGAGAACCTTCATTACGTCTTTTCAGATGAAGACGATTTGGTCAATTTCATATGAAGCAGCGTTCTCTCTCTCTCTCTCTCTCTCTCTCTCTCTCTCTCTCTCTCGCACACTCCTGGAAACTTGAGTTTTCATCAAGCAACAGAAGAAGAACTTACCACAACAGCAAAGGAAATTTTTGGCAGTTGACTAGATGGAGGAATGAGCGGCTTGCAGATAATAACAGGAGGGGTATGCACCTTAAACAATAGAGGTAAGTCAACATAAATGCACACTTTATGATATTATCGCGACCTTATACACTAAACACAAAGCTTAAAGAATGTGGCTTAACGAAGACATCCTTGATATCGAAGTGCATAAGCAAAAACATAATTTAAAGGTTTTAATTTTACTCGATGATGTCACAAAAAATGGCTTAAATCTTGGAAAAGTAGTCTTTCTTATCAAGGGCGTGTGTCTCCTTACAGTAAAGTATTATTATTATTATTATTATTATTATTCCTGATACCTCCAAGGAGTCCGAAGACTCATCGCGGGAGGACATCTTCAACTGTCTCTACACCTTACCTCTACTACGAATCAACGCCATCTACCGCCCACCTCCAACACCACCACAACTAGTAATTTTTGTCTGTAAATTGCGTTTATTTGCGTTATTGAGTCTTTTTCCTTCCAATAAACTAAATCATATGAAACGTTTTCTTCATTTATGCTTTAGATTTATTCAGATATCATCACCTGAAGAAATCACTATGTACATGCATGTAGAAGATTCATACTAAGGAACACGTGCATCCGTAGCGCCATGGCAACTCTCTGTCACAGGGAGTTGCCATGGATAGAGCTCACAACGCATATACACCTCCAAAAGGAAGTGTGTTTTGCATGAGATGCTGAAGCAATTGATGTAGTACAGCCTCTATCTACAAGAAGACTATTTGAAAGCTCTTCATGTCCAAACTTTGTTTGCTACATTTGGGTAAAGGATTAGACAAGAATCTAATTTCTTTCAAAGTACAATTTACTTTGTAACTTATAGTTTATTTGTCGTTTATTTGCAAGTTCTTCAAGTGGAAAAGCTTTTTGTAATCTAAGTTCTTTACAGGATGATCTAAAAAAAGATTGGAGAAAGGCCAGTGAGGAGAAAATTAAAATTTAATATAAACATATGCAAGTATATGAGGTTTGTAGGAAAACATTATTAGTAAATAGATATAAGTGGAATGGATGACATAGAAAGAATAAAACTTCAGGAATTATATTGCCAAAACAACTAAAAAGTTCAGAGCCACAGGCTTAATTAAAAGAGGTTTCATGTATCGGTAAAAGAAAGGTTACCATCATAAATGTATAAGTCGCTTGTTATGCCAATAGTATGTTAAGGACCAGAACTTGATTAACTTAGAATTATAATGGATGGTGAGAGTTATTCGCAGATGATTCACTAAGAAGAAGAAGAATCATATGAACACAGTTATGAGAGCTGTTAATTAATTTATTGCATTTACCAAATATGAGCCGGAGAATTGAAGTTCAGGAGTTTTGAAGCAGGAATTTATTGAACGTAGACGAGTCACAAAAAAAGGATGGGAAGAAGAGAGTGGGTTATTAGAGGTGAATTTCTGTAACGTGAAGAAAGAATTACATAGTTTCTATGGATGTAGGATGGATTAATTAAAAATGTAGGTATAATGATTTTCTCATTCAGAGCATATGTCGATATTGTTACGTATTTCTGTATAAATACGGTTATGGAAAATAAGATTTCGAAAAAATTAAAATTCAAAAAAAAAAAAATAAATAAAAATATATAAATCGCTTTTTTCAATTGAAAATATGAAAAGATATAAGTCGCTTTTTTCAAATGTCAATCATTGACATTTGAAAAACAGAACCAGTATATAGTTCGGTGTCCATTTTTCCAGGCACTAAGAAAATAACAAGACCTAGTAAAACCTAAGTTAAATTCATTAGAATTACACCCCAACTAACTAAGCTTCTCAGGCTAGTATATTGTGTCACTTAATCGCGTATGTTTTTCTGGCCTCATTAGAATACTGTACGAGTGGAATCCTTAACAGATTAAAAACACGTTATGAAATCCTGGCAGCGACCGTATCAAAATACGCTTCCTCTCCTCTGAGGGCTTATTTTGATTCGTTAATATCGCAGAACTCTGCATACGCGGTTAAATAGGGTCATTTATGTAGATGGCTGTTTGGTTATAATTCAACAGCATCTCATGAAAACCAGGACAGTGCAGTTATGAAATTCTCCATAACTATGAAAGTCCTAAATTTAGTCGCGCTTCTTAGACTGGCACGCCGCCAGCCTCTGTGAACAGTTTCTTAAGAAATTGTACGAGTGGTTAGCGCATCCGCTCTCAGGTAGTTGGTTAGCATCCCACAGTGGGCATGGATGGTAATGATGGAAGACAAGTTTTATCACTAAGTGCGATACTATCACCCTACTCATTGGAAGTCTAAAATGACTTGAAAAAGTTCTATTTTTGGTCTCTAGAGGAAAAACTTCCGGACCATGTAAATATACATTTAAAAAGACGAAAAAAAAATATAAAAATCAATTAAAAAATAAAAAAACGTTAGTCCACTTATTACTAATGTACCATAAGATTAATTACAACTTTCCGCGAGTAGGAATCACATAAAAAATTAAAAAGAAAAGCAGAATAGACAACAGACTAAGTTATTTTTTCCGATATATTTCTGGGTGAGAAACACGAACTTACATAAAGTGAATCAATTTCATTATTATAATTGATTTATGTATTCAAATAATAGGTGTACTTCTAGGAAATAGATTTTACTAAAATATATCTAAAAATTAAAATTTAATTAAATAATAAACAAAAATGAATTTATAATATTTTTATTTTAATTAATTTGTTTATTTTTAATAATATCCTCATAAAATCACGTTCTTATTCTGAACTCTCCCATGTTCTGATTATTTTTCGAGTATTAGTGTTGCCAATCAGCGGCAATTTTTAAAGACCATTATATTACTTCTTCAAGGCGTTCCCGACGAGTGGTGCTATCTAGGGTGTGGCAGCGATGCAGTAGCAGCCATAGAGGATGTGGAAAATAATCTCTAATCTTTGTAGCGTTCTTTCATGTTCTCTTTCTCCTCTCCTTAAACGCAAACGATGCATTAAGCGCGTGCAGTCGACTCGCTACTGGCGTACAAACACGCAAAGGTCATGCGACCACGTAGCTCTAACTGGATGGGCTACATAGTGTTCTCCGTTCTAAAAGTAGTGGCTGCCGACCGCTGGAGACCTTTTCGTTCACCTCATAAGAGAGTTTCGGAGCACAACGGTGGTAATAGCGAAGGGGGGAATAGAGAAAAAAAAAAGCAGTTGGGGGGGGGTTGTAGGTTAGCGGTAGCTACCAGTCTCATAATTAACTCTAGCCTGGTCCCTCCCTTTGCCTACTGGCGAAGTGATGTGTCAAAGAACAGAAGCATCAAGTCTGAACCGCTATCTGCCGTAGGCATTGATGAGAGACGCAGACGTTGAGGGAACGAAGGAACTGGAGGGAATCCGAACACAATAAAAGTGTGGCTTCAAGACGACGTTCAAATTAATGGCGCACTTAAGAGATCTACCTCCTACTGCTTTTGGTGTAGGGGTGGCAGTGGAACTTTTTTTTCCCTATCCCTTCTTTCGTCGAGTGGGAAGTAAAACAAAAAAACAGCAACAAAAATAAATGGCTGTCACTTTTTCTCTCTGTGAGTGCTGCTCACGTTTTAAGATCCCTTTAGAACCTGTGATGTCTCTTTTCTCACCATTGTTTTCATTTTAATGTGTCTGTTTCTTCCTCATGGCTGTTCGCGTAATTTGCTAGAATTTTAAAGCTGAGCGAGATATTTCTTTTAGGGATGATGTAACAAGAGGGATGTATCGTTGTTTTTTTCTTTCCCTATCTTCGATTCCTTAAGAACTCTTTTAAAAAAATGAAAACAGAAGCGTTTTTATCAGAGAAGTCTAATTCGTTAATTATTCATTTCAAAAAATATTTTAATAACGCCATTACTTTAAACTTAACCAATTCACTGCGTTTAGAATAGCTTGCAAACTTCTGTTTTTGCTCTAACTAGTGGGCAGGGATTCCCTATTCTGCTATTGGCATGACTAAACTATCATTTAGCCAAATGGAAAGACGAAAAAAGAAAAATAAATGATAGTCGGAATATAGACTACGTATAGTTAATGAAGATGCAATGCATATAACGATTCTATCCTTTCAATCCTCTATTAAGGAAGATAGATTTCTACCCGGTGATCAAAGCTCTAAATTTCTTAAAAAGAAATAAGTCCTTTGGATCAAACGACTTGCTTCGTACGATTTTTCCTTACGCTTAGATCTCTTTTACAACAGTTACGATGTTATCCGTGTGTTGAGGCTTAAGTGCTATGAGGACATCATGTTGGGGGCTTCATGGAATATATACAGCACCCGGAAAGGATTAAAACTGATTTTAATACTTCCAATATTTCAGGGATTACAAATGACTCTTGTAACACACACTCAAATACAACACAATACTAAGTGAAACACGTACGTGATATTTGTGTGTACTTTGGACAAACAGGCAGATCAACAACCATCCGCTTAGAAGAACACAAATCATATATTTGCAATCACTACTATGGTCAATTTGGCCTTGCAGACCATGTTTTGGATACAACCCACAGGCCCACAGGATCTCCTGGAAAAAACCACCATGCTTCACCATAGTAAATTCAAAAAAGAAAGCCTATTTTTAGAATCTGAGGTTGCACTCAGAAATAAACCGAATTTAAATAAATACGATTATATAAAACTTCCCAAAATTTGGGAAACATTAATTATCAGAGATGCCTCTTTACATCATTGACCACCTACAAACGCCCATAGAGGGCGCGCCACCTAGATAGGGCTTTAGAGTCACCCACGTGTTTCACTAAGTATTGTGTTGTATTTGAGTGTGTGTTACAATAGTTTTTTTTGTAATCCCTGAAGATATCTCAGTGACTGAGACGAAATATTGGAAGCACTGAAATCAGTTTTAATTCTTTCCGAGTGCTGTATATATTCCATTAAGCCTCCAACATGCAGTCACTAATTGGAACAATCAGCTCAGCAACATTGGAGTCATTCCTTGGAACTCAACAAACGATTTCTCGAGTGAATGATTTTTACCTTGACATCTTCCATTTAATAATTAATGGTTTTTGTGAACTTCATGTTACTGTAAAGGATAATTTAAAAATGGCAACTGATATATATATACCCTCAAGGGATGTACAGGATGAGAAGTTTATCCTATCACTAATTTCCTATCAACAATTTTTCCTCCTCATAACTCTCATATCTGGTCACTAAGCTTTATTTCTAACCCACCTCTCAGATCCATAAGTTAAAATTAGTTTGAACACTGTTTTGTGTACAGCTGGTTTTGTGATTTCACTAATTCTTTATTATTCAACATAAATATATTCAGCTGACTACATATAACACCATATTTGCTAATTTTGTTCTTTAGTTCCACATTTAATTTGCCATCTTCATTAACTATTTTGCCTAACTAGATGATTTTACTTGTTCTATGTATAGGTTATCAATTCAGGAGGCAGCTATTTCAATATTCCTGCCTGTTTTTACAGTCTTTGTATTTTTTATTGCTAATTTTTTTACTAAATTTATTACAGCAGATATTATGTTCATTTAAGGAATTCTGTAGACTTGCGATGGAGAAGAATCAGATTATCATCTTCAATTTTCATTTGATGTCAGGATTAATGCCCCTTTCTTTCGTTGTGATCCATATGGAGGATGATTGCAGATATTGTTTAACTTTCTCGTACACCCTTATTTTAGAACAGACCATATTCCTATTTCTTAGTGCATAAATCTTACCAGGAATGCTCAGTAGGAAAATTCTCCTTTGTAACTCTCATCATTCAGTTTTATTTCCATTTTTCTAGATAGATTCTATGAGAGCTGTACTCCAAATATCAGGAATCGACCCTCTGATCGGCCTTCTGTATTATGTGGTGCAGCCACTGAAAACTTTTCATAATTCAGCACTCCTGTTGAATAGTTCTGCAGCAGTTCTCTTTTGTTTTTTGTTTCGATTAGAAATTTTTCAGAGTAATCATTCTACGCATATAGAATAGAATATCTCTATCTCATTTTTGACATCACCTTTGTGATTTCTCTTACAGCATTCTTTCTTCAATTAGAAAACTTTTTTGAATAGCCTGCAGAACATTTTGTCACCTTCCTGATATTTATCTTCTACGCATACCAGTCATTGAATTAGAAAAACTTTTATTATTACTGTGTTCGACTTGTAGGCATGCGACTTCCAATACCGATCTTCTTCAGTTCCCTGTGCATAGTTCGGTGAGATATGCATTGGAAACAGTCTCCGTTAAATGCTTTGGACAATCACTACACACACACACAGGAAGTTGTGTTTGTGCGTCAATTTTAGATGACGACGATCTCCTTCCTGACAGATTTCTTACGCCTCTTAGACAAGTAACGTAGGTTATTTTTTCCCTGATTAAACACCAGTTTCAGCTCCGCTGTTTTCAAAATCGTGGTTCCGCCACCCAAAAAAAACTTTGTTTTTTGTCTTTGCGATCCACACTATTAACGATTATTGACCAGAAACATTCTTAAATGGTTGCTGATGCACGTGACCAAATATATTTTGTAAATACGCTGCGTAAGTGACGTTTACATATATTTGCATAAAGATTTCTAATTCACTGGCCGGTATGTGTATATTCTTACCAAAGTATTCCCATTATATTTGTTTAGCTACTTTTAAAGATTGTTTCATTTTTTGTTGTGTGTGTGTGTGTGTATTCTGTTAGCGCACAGGATAATGCGCTAGGAACCTTCGATACACTTTCTTTTTTTATTTGAATGCCCCTTTAACTGCTCCAGTCTACCAAGTTCAAACCTGCAGACAACTCCAGCATGCCATTCTCAATCAATTTCATTATTATTTTCAAAGTTAAAATTTTTTTTTCTCAATAATATTTCTGCGTTTGAATCTACACTTCCACCCTGAATTGTAGATTTAATTACAGAATTTCAGGTTTTTAATTTAATTTAATTAATTAAATTTCAGGTATCTCACCATACTGCTGATAAATACACTTTGATTCTTTTTAAAAACTTGATTGCATATTTTTTTTCTTTTCAATATACTGTTAATTTTTATTCTGCTCAAAACTAAACAGTAATCACTTTGTTTTCAAGTCCACTGTATATTTTTACATTTAGATCTAGCACGAAGATATCACTATGAACGATAACATAATCAATTGGACTTTTTTTTTTTTTCTCATTGAATCTCAATTTTTGTTTCCTTCTTTGTTGTGAAAACATCGATTATATAGTAACTCTCTAATTCTTCTGGCAATTTAACTTCTTTTCTAGCGATACGTCTTATGTTGGTGGCGTCTATATTGAATATATTTCATTTGTTTCCATTTTTTCTGAAAATACCGATATTTAGTCATACTACCAACTAAAATCAATTTTGGATATCAACTTGCATTTGTAATATGAGTCTTCAAATATACTTGCGTCAAACCAAGTCGGTAAAGTTTCCCACACAGCCTATTCTTACTGTTAGGACATTAAAATGTCTATAAAATTCAATTTCAGCTGAGAAACATTAACACACGGAGGTTTGCTAAAGACCCTGTTTCAAATTATTTTGCGTACTTGAAAGTTTGAAGCAGATACTTGTAGAAGTTAGTTTGTTTATGTCTGAGTACTCTGATATTTTTATAGAGCAAACAAATCGGTCCAAAACACTACACGCAGTCGCTAAACGTAATACATATGAGATACAAGTGTGGTTTGCTTAGTTTTGTACACCACTAAATGCATAAAAAGAATTTATTATGTTGGTTAACTGTATTTCAGCCAGTGGTTTTGTTTTATGGAGGAGAAAATGAGCTTCAAAAGAAAGAAAAAAGCGCTTTTGTGATGGAGATCGGTTAACTCACTTCCAGTAGAAAATTCCAGATAACTATTCCTCATTCGAGATCAATTTTGACACCCAAGGGTGGTGTCGGTCTTCCTTTTGATTGTGGCGTGGAGTCCTAAAGCGTGAGGAGATTAATGTTTCTCTGAAAGTAGCCTAGCAAGCCCAATTATAATTCCACAGTGGTTTAAGCTGATAATTTTTCCTTCAAGATGTACTAATTGTTAAATTTAATATTTTGTTATTTACTTAAAAATTCAAGAAAGTTCGGCAGATATTTTCAAATAAGACAATCTATTAGAAGCATATTCTTATATGAATTAAAAATAAATAGACGATTTTTCGAAATCTAATCTAGATTGATACAAGTTCTACTGTGCTTAAAAAAGTCAGATAAAAAGGTAAAAAGATAAATTTTAGAATTCAAACTGTCGCGTTGATAAATAATATTTCTATCTTATAACTTCAACAAGGTGGAATTATTATTATATAACTAATGGGAGCTAATTATATTCGCAATTGTACTGCTTGTAAAAGTGAACCGAAACATAAAATCGTGATATGGAAATATTGGCTTTCGTTCTTATGTTGGAAAGTAGAACAATTCTACAGATATATAATATTCGTATAAGATACTGCAGATGCACAATACATTAAGAAAGATTTTAATGGTGGCCCTCTATCCACAAACCCATGATAACAAGATTTTATCGAGGATTTGATGATTACCGAATTTTTCCATCAGAAGGACAACCGTGTCCTTAAATTCAAAAAGACTCCAATTAGAATCTCATCCAGAAAGGCGCAGAACGTTTACGAGGTCATTTCTTTTAAGGTGGGTGGGTTAGCCGGTCTCATATAGATAAAGGAACATTATTTTCTCCTCCAACAAAATAAAGGCATGGATTTATCAGACATAACAACAACAAATTTCATTTGAATGGCAAAATTTGGGACCGAAGCTTAGTGCCAAAACGTGAAGTTTTGGATGAGAAGTAGAATATCTAATACACCTCTAATTTTTAGTCTTCCTATCAAACATCTCCCCTTTTCTCTACGACTATCATACAATCCAAGGTCAATATAACTACCTCATTCATTTTTTTTTCCCTTTTAACAGTTCGCTTCTTCTGCTTTATGGTATTTTCTTAATAATACGTTCGGCACGTCTTTATTTGCGTTGATCGTTTGGTTAATTATCATTCTTTTTCTCTCTTTCTTCATCCCCTTTACTCTTCATTCATTTCAATCTCAGAACGGAAAAGGGAGGAGCAATAAAGGAATTTTTCCTCCATCCCACCACCAAGAATAAGTGATGTCAGCTTGTTTATCGCCCATTCTCCCTCTTAAAGTCCAATATCCCGTTTATGTAGCCCCTGGCTGATCGTGACCACATGTGATGGACTATTTTTTTTTTTGTACGGTTTTCACCTCTCCGTATCTGCGTGTGTCTTTAGCTAACCAATCATCTTGGTTTATTGATGTTCATTACGATATTGGCCTTTCGATTGGTTACTTTGGGCATATGTAGTCTGATATCAAGTGTCATCCACACTTGGTTCATATGCCGTCAGTCATCTTCTTTCTTGATCTTCTCCTGTATCCTGGAAGATCCTTATACAGATGCTTCTGCAGAATCCGATTCTGTAGCTTAAAAGTACTTATTAGATATATCATGACATCAGTTTCCTACAAAAAAATTAAAATATCTCTAATCATAAAAATCGCAAGATCATTTATACCTATTCTCAGTTTTTATATCTTTTATTTTCATATGTAATATAGTTTTAACACAATAGTCTTTTAAAATAACCTAATAATAGTACAATATTTTATATTCGTAAAGAAATCAATATGGTGGAATATTCTGCAAGAAGCCACCGAATAAAATAAAATTTAAAAATTTCTACGGAACGGACTACAGATCTGCGAAGGCAGACAACTCACTGTTGTTGTTGCACAACAGTTCTCAAGCGCTTCATCATTGCCACTGTTCAAATGCGGCTGTTATGTGTTTGCAACCATCGTCGTATTATTCTTTCTTGTTGCCCTTCGTTTTCTCAAAAATAAAATTTTACTGCAGTTTTCGAGGATTGTGAGCTGAAAAGGTTAGCCAGCTGCGAAAGATGCAGTTTGAGAGAGACCACCGAAAGTGGATTGAACTGTTCAGAACCAGTGATTTCTATTCGGTCAACGAGATTTACTGGAAAAATATTGGATATTGAATTTATGTGAACTAGGCAAAGAAGAGGAGTTTCCTATTCTACTCTACGAGCCAGGGAAGGGTGGTCTTACACACACACACACACACACACACACACACACACACACACCGCGCGCGGGCGCTTTCAGTTCACTTTAGTAATGATTTTTGTGTACAAAGTTTCAAATTACAGTTGCATCTAAAACATAATTTTAAAAAACACAATTAAATAAACATAACTAGCTTGTTATAGAATAAAGAAAAATTGCAATAAAAATGGAAAACTTTTTATTATTCAACTGCGTCTACAGTAAAGCAAGCAAGCAAGAGAGAGAGAGAGAGAGAGAGAGAGCATTAGGCGCGCAGCTAAACAATTTATGTGTTTTTCTTAATTCTCTTGAATTTATTTGGGAATTTGTTACGTTTTAGATTTTGTGTTTCGCTGACGCTTCATCAAGAAAACGTTCTTATTTTATATTTTCTTCGTAACTCTTCTTTCACTCATGAATTGCAGTAACTTCTTTTTCCTCCTAGACATTTTGAACCGAATTTGAGTTAATTGGTTTTGGGTGAAAGTCTCCTCATCTTCCAATTTTCCTGCTCGACACCCCAACAGAAAAATGAATCCAGTAACATATTTAACCGGCAGCTATTTTTGTCTCTGCTGCCTTTGGTTACTAGTAATGAATTCTGCCTTTATTTTTATTTTAGTTTATTTATTTATTTGTGTGTGTGTGTGTGTGTGTGTGTGTGTGTGTGTGTGTGTGTGTGTGTGTGTTTTAATTTTACGATTGTGAATTCTTACAGAATATTTTTTTTTTAAAACAGCCATTATTAAAAGATGTCATACTTTAAGCGAGGAGTTCTTGAAACGTGATATTTTGTGGAGGGAGCTTTTATAAGAAAACTTTTAACATTTTTACATTAGAAGTTTAGCATCTTGACATATTTATAAGCAGATGAGGGTGGACGGCTTAAGGGTGCAAGAGGATAGCTACTAAGATGCCATTTCTTATTATATAAGTTTTTTCCTTTTTTTATCATTAAGGTAATCGGGTCACAAATTAATTCCATTGTCCAATTCGTCAATTTCAAATTTGGTCATATATTTAATCTCGCAGTCCATTCAAGAAATAGTTAATGATTAAAAAAAAAAAAATTAACAAAAATACGGAATGAATGTGCATATTCTTGGTAGTGAATGTCACGAATGGTTATAATTTGTGACGGAAATTCAAAAGTCCCGAATATAGGTTAAACATCATTTAAGAATGCCCCTCTGATATGAATATCCAGACTGCGCCCTTTCTCATTAGTTCCTAAAGCATGCTTTGTTCATAATTAGTGTGAAAAAGAGAGAAAAGAGAAGAATATCGGGGTACAAACCACGCCTTTATCGCTAATTGAAGGGCTTCATATCGATTAATAAACTACGATTACCTAAAAGTTCAACACATGACCTTTAATTCATATTTAAGTAAACATTTTTACGTTTCTGAATTTAATATTGTTGCTATAAGTATTGCCAAAATTATTCCACATCCGATCTGTGAGGTACTAAGTACATTGAATCATACAGAGCATTCTGCGGGCGTTCAGGCGTTCTTTTTCCCCCCTTTCAGCCCTCCTACTTCTATGAATATCATTAACAGACCTATTACATCATCGTACATAAATTGTTGGATAATTGTCACCTTGTTAGAATGCAGAGGTGGTCAACTTTTGGGGAAAAAAATGCTAATTAATATCCAAAGAGATTACTCTGGTGTGTAATTATCGTGCTGCTAATAATCCTGTATGGCAAGCAGAATGTTTCAACGGAAAGTGATTAGAAGAACAGGTGCGAAATAAAAGCTCGTTTTAAACCCCTTTCTGGTGTCGAATCAGTTTTTTTTGAAACCTGCTAATGAGCAAGTTTGCATTAAATGTATTTGGGTCACCTTAATGTCTTTTCGATGAAGAATCTTAATGAAAACGAATGACCTTTATTTAAAAAAAAATGTTGCATCTCATAATTATTTCGATTCTTGTAATTTTATTCCGGGTACTCCTCCTTTGTTCATACCAAACCGATTACATATGGGAAGGGGGAAGAATTTCCGCTCATTGAACACTAATTTAGCAGATAATCTAAGTAAACTGAACTACTTTTGCTTCTGTTTTCTTTTGAGTGAAAACCAACCCACATTAGTAGACACACAAAGAAGAATTAATGGATGAAGTGAGTTGAAATGTGAATGAAGACTTGTCTGCGACAACCGACAAGGAGGAAAAGAATTAAGAAAGAATTACTTTGAGAAACAGTAATGACATAAGACATGAACGCGTACTTTAAGAAAGCAGATTGCCAAATGATTAGTAAGTATGTCTCGTAGCTAGATATCGGTGCTTGATAACACAGTAGCGCTCCATCCGTCATGTGGCAGGGCGATCATGGCTGTCAGTCTCTATCCTTTCCGACTCCGTAAATTAACCTTATCTGACTTTCGTTAATACTGTTTTCGTGTGTTGTTGCTCTCTCTCTCTCTCTCTCTCTCTCTCTCTCTCTGGGTACATCTACTTTACCTTTGTACTGATTGGGTGCATGAATAATCGGAATTTATGAATGGGGCCTTCGTCGAAAAAGGGTCTACCCCTCTAACGGTCGATAATGGTTCTAGAATACTCAGGAGATGCAAGAAAATGAGGATGAACTTCATTAATCAAAAAGCATCAGAAATAATGATGACCCGTTCTTTTCTTTTGTTGCAGCAATAAACACATCAATACATAAAGATGCAAAGTGAAAGCCTACTTGATTATAAATAGCCACGAACTGACTTTAATTGTTTCCGGGAAATAGTAAGATAAACTAAAGGAATTCATCTTGGAAAGGTTAAGTATACAATAGACAGAATTGTAATTATAGAAATGATCGCCTCGAGTGGATTATTCAATTTAGAATGAACAACGAAGAATGCGTCCATTTTGTTACTAAAAAGTTATTAATTACGAAACTAGCTCTAAACTTATATTGTGATTTTAAGAACATAAGGGATTTATTTAGAAATGATTTCACATCTTGGCTATAAACTGATAATCAAGGGATGAAATGGAGTGAACTTCTTGTTTCTTGATGACTTATTTCAAAATGACCATTTTGTGTGCACATCCTCCGTATCAGTTTCTGCACAAAGATCTCTCAATTATTTTTCTACCTTTTCTTTAAGAATTATCCTCATTCAAATCGTCTTCGTGACTCTCGTCAAAACAATTTCCTTTGGCACTTACACGTTCCTTCCAATTTACAAAGCAAATAAAAAAAAAACTGCTTCTCTAGCATAGTTGGAAGAATGGCACGTGCCATTCCATTGAAAAACACACAGACTCCAATAAGCATGAAATGCAAAGAACCTTTTTACAAGGCCTTTTTAACTAAAGATGAATCATATGGAGGCGTGGTAAGTTTTTTTCTTTCTTTTTCCTTCCTGGAAACCCACAATTAATAAACCGGCTGAAAGACACGCGCATTCAGATAATAAACGTCAAAAATCAGAGCGTTATACTAAACTGTGATTTCGACATGGACAACATTGTGGTAACAGTGTATGATGGCCAGCGCACGCATATGTATAGTGCTGATCTATGATACATGTGCCACGCGGAAACATTAAGACCACAAGCTTGGAATTCAACAACTCTTCAAGAAAGCGCTGTGCTTCTCGTGGAAATTGCCGAGAGAGAGAGAGAGAGAGAGAGAGAGAGAGATAAACGTTGCTTCTTTTTATATAATTGAAGTGTATTCTGATCTCTGAAAAACAGCACCGGAGCTATGAGCTAATCCTCACAAGAAAAATATCTAATAAAATGCGCTGACCTGTAAGAAGATCGGAGCCATTCACAAATGGCTCACTGAGGGATTACGTTCTTCCCTCTCCTATCAAGCTGCCCCTGAATATCGTAACAAGGTTGTTATCCATTTGTACATAAGAACAGTGATAAATCTATTTTTAGTGCTGAATATATATTGGATGGCTAAGAAATAATTCTCTCCAGTATATAAATAACAGTACATTTAATTCTCATAGACAGGGCTGCGCCACCCGAGGGTGCACCGCACCCGAGCAGCAGCATTGATAGGGCGACAAGAAACAAATATCAAATATTTATTTTATGTAACTACAATGCAATATAATTATTAATAGTAATAATATTCATTTCTTGTTATATCCTACATCGTAAAATTTAACTAATATAATATAAATAACTATATTAATAGAATTTTATTTAAATTAAGGGGATATTAAATCCCACATTGTTTTAAAACCGAATATGAAACTGAAAGATTGGAATCAGAGAGTTTCATGCCGAATATAGTAAACTATAAAGTATCGGCGATTACTAGCGTGAGCTAATGCAAGTAGTCCTAGTATGTAGTAAAATCTCGGGCAACTCGCCACCAGAACTTTACCACCTTTGCTGCGAGTTGTCCGAGATTGTACTATGTACTAGGACTACTTGCATTAGCTCACGCAAGTAATCGCCGATACTTTATAGTTTATTATATTCGGCATGAAACTCTCTGATTCCAATCTTTCAGTTTCTTATTCGGTTTTGAAACAATGTGGGATTTAATATCCCCTTAATTTAAATAATGTTTATATCGCCGAAATGAAGCCTATTGGCTCTTTATATTATTAATAGAATTTATTTAACAATACCTGTGACTGTTGCAACTGGCGAAAGATCCTTTTCGAAGCTGAAAATTATAAAAAATCATCTCCGCAGTACAATGACACAGGATAGACTCAACAATTTAAGTCATTAGCATAGAACATCAAATTGCTACTAATTTAGATATGGAGGATATAATAATTTTGGTGCAAAAAAAAATCACATCAAGTAAATTTTACATAAAGGCATGTGCAATTAATCTTTGTTTATATTAAGAAATAACTGTTGTTCTTTTTTTGTTTGTTTTTGAAAAAATGTTAGAAATAACTATGCGAAACTATGTATTCTGTGTTTTTAATAAATAAGACATGTAACTTTTAGTTTGCATAAATTGTTATTTTATTTATTGTAGTAAATGCTACATGCAATTTCTTTTAGATATTTTTTTAAGGGGTGGCCGATAAAAGTTTGCAGCCAGGCGGCAAATACCCTTGGCGCGTCCCTGCTCATAGATATGAGTAGAAAGTAACTTTCAGCAAAATATTTCTTCCAACACTGAATACAAATTATCATAAGCAAATTACATATAATTAACCATATCACTGGTAGAGAGGGAGGGGTAATTGATTATGAGGACCAGATATAAAGTCCTTTTTAGGACTTCCAGGGTAACAAATCGCAGCGCTGTAGCCAATGAAGTTTTAACTGAGGCTCGGCTATTGCTGTTATCCTCCTGCCATGATCAGAGCTTTAATTTAATAGCTCAATAACACCTTATTCCTACACTGTCCTCTACAGATAACGGGGAATGTGAAAAGCATTCTTGCTTCGCCCATTTAAGCCAGTCCTTATAAGGTGGAGAGGGAAGAGGAAAAAATCGACCGTGAGATGTGGTGATTAATACCCTTGGAGGGTAATGGATGGCAATGCTGTAGCCAATGAAGTTCTAACTGAGGCTCGGCTATTGCTGTTACCCTCCTGCTATGATCAGAGCTTTATTTATATTTATTTATATAGCTTAATAACACCTTCCTCTTACACTGTTCTCTACAGATAACGGGGAATATAAAAAGCATTCTTGCTTCGCCCCTTTAACCCAGTCCTTTTAAGGACTTAAGGACCGTTTTGTTTCATTTGTATAGACCAAATATAAGTCCTGGTTTTTGTCTTTGATTTTCCTGACGGCATAGGATCAATAGTTATAATAGAAACAATAATAAATCTGTGGTTCACTCTTTGTATCAGCAAAGTGGATAAAAGAGAGGTCGCAATTGTCTGAGATTGGATATTGACTAAATTTCATATCTTGATCATTAAAATAAGAAAAGACTTTCGTACAATGTAAATGCACAAATATTTGACATTAAAGTTTTGAAATAAAATTATTTCTATGTATTTTGTTAGCTTCGATTCATTACTAATGTGGATATTTTTTTAAAATAGTGAGATAAGCGGATGATTATGGTAGAATATTAATTTTTTTTTTTTTTTGCAAAAAAACAGATCCGATTTTTAGGCTTAAAACATGTTTTAATTTAAAAATTATATCTTCTTTGTATATACCAAAATATTGTCAGTTTGAATATATCCACTTTCCAGTGTCAGAGGATACTGCAGTTCCTTCCTACAAGTGAAGCATGACATCAATTATGAACCAATATACACCATTCAAACTTAATGCTCTACATTGGCTCCAAAAATTCATTAAAATGAATGCTTCGAAAATATTTCAGCAAAATTTCTACAAAAATTCTGACAAATTTTGAAAAAAAAATTAGAATGGTTGTTTCCCCCCCCCCCCCCCCGTTTTTTGAGAAAATTATCTTGCAACTTTTACAATTTTTTTTTTACAGATAACTGTTGCTCTATTTGACCAAAATGTATTACATAACTGTGGAAATGGAAATTAGATTACAATTTTTTTTTCTTTATTTTTTTATTTTTTGAGAATATTCGAAATTCTTTTTTAGAGCATTTAATTTGAATTGACCAGAATAGCAGCGAAAAAAACTGGATATTTTGGTTGAGATTTCTTTTATTTCTTTATTTTTTTTGAGAAAGTTCGAGTAAGGAACCCATTATAAATTCTTGAGACAACTGCTGTAATGTTTAGTTAAATTGTCCTTAGTGACACGAAAACCAATAATTATATTTAAAATTCAGGTTCACATTAGTAAATTCTAATAGATTAAATTACTTAGTTTTTAAATTCACACACACACACACACACACACACACACACCGAGAGAGAGAGAGAGAGAGAGAGAGAGAGAGAGAGAGAGAGAGAGAGAGAGTATTGTGGCTTATCGGGTTAATTAAATGTTGCTTGCGCAACAACTATCGGCTATCATTTCTTATCAAAACAGAGAACGACAATAAAGTGTCGTAGCAAATAGTCCTTGATAACCTCATGAACAGCAAGCAGCATTAAAAGCGTTGTCATTTGCTATCATAAAGAGCGCTAGGTGCTGTCAGCAGAGGAGAGTTGAAATCACGCATTTAATGGCATCATTACCACCCACAAACTCATCCTGGCAACCCGAGCGCCACGACCATATCGAGTTAGACACACCTCATTATAATTACCTCGACGAGAGAGAGAGAGAAGTGCACGAGACGATTATGTACCCTGCAGACAAGACTCACGTGAGAAGATTAGATGATTCTTTTAAGCATCTCGAACTGGTTGTGATCTCATCTGCCCTCCCCGCGATATCTTCGCAGCAGTGGCGTAACCGCTGTGACGACATCCAATCGACGAACAGGGAGGCTTGTCGAATTTTAAACGGTTGGCCAGATTTAAACTTCTGACTCCACCCAAGTGCGATCATTTCGAACCCTTTTTTAAATATTCATTAAAATTGGGAGAGGCTTAATGCTTCAAGAGTGGGAGAGGATGGGGAAGAGATAATCTCTCTCTACCTGAATAACGAACTGGTTTCTTGATTAGGTAATCCATTCAGAATTCCTGGTACCGTGTAGAATCGCATTATTACACCGCTTCATGGTGATCATTCTTTTCCTCCTCTTCCATGCATTATTTTGCAAGGTTCATTCCTCTTGTGCCTCTCACACATGACTTTTGACCTCTATATTTGAGCATTATCGCTGATGAATTAAGATTGGACTCTTGCCCAGCTTATTTGCTAGAAACGTCACTAGATGAAGTGTAGAAATATGAAATTTAAATTAGTGTTAAGGAGTCTGTTCTTGTAGATCACTTTAATAGAAGGCGTAAGCAATTCGGTTCTTCACAGTAGATAAAAAAACCCTGTAAGAATTCTATGAAGCGTTCAATTTTTCTACTTTTACTTTGCCCCCATTTCCTTCCAGTTTCACTACACTGTTAATTTTAATAAAAATAAACCGATGTCTTTTGTGTTTTATGTAGAATAAAAATCAGATAAAGAAATCAAAAAAAAAATAGAAGTTTTTACTCCCGCATTTGGGGAGAGGCCTTCATCTAGCACTGGATTCTACAATCTGATCATCATCATCACTATATAACTTGGTTATTTGGGCACTTGACAACAGTGTGATACTCGAACTGATTCTTTCTTCAAGACGTTCCATTTTTAAATTTGTACGTGTTACTCATAGATTCTGAATATCCACAAAATAATTCAATGATGCAGATCAGATATTGATGACTCTTATATTAGTTCACGAGTCCTCTTATCCGATATTTTAGTTCTTTTAATTTAAAAATTACCAAAGGAATTGACTATTAAATAACAATTCAACTTAAATTGTACATATTTGATCTGATGTATTAAAATAAAGAACTTTTATTATTAAAAGACCAGAAGATAGATGATAAAATATACAAAGAGCCAACAAGTTTCACAAACCACTGTCTAGCATTTTCAAGGCTGAACTGGTGTGAAAACTAATGCATTAAGTTACATTTCAAACATACACTTTAGTAACTATTAGGCCGTTACATTTGATCATTCGTGTTTGATGGCGTGCACGTGTTCGAATGCTTCAGTCAGAATCCGGTATATGACCACTTGTTGTGTAGTTTTTCGCATATTGTAGTTCTGTTGAACTGAGAAAGATGATGACATTTTTCCATATGTCTTTAAGAACAATGCCCTGATTTCTATTTAAATTATTGCCTGTGCGTAATACCACAGCTGCTTCTTTGAAAGTTCTGTGTCTGTAGTCATTCTCGATGTAAGGCATAGAACTGTTTTTCCAATCTATAGCGTGATTGGATGTTAAGAAATGATGAGCTAAACCAGATGTGACGATTCTGTTATGATTGACATCCCCCACATGTTCCTTCTGTCTTATTTCAAAACTTCTGGAAGTCTGACCAATGTAAGAAAGGCCACACGTGCGTGGAATTTCATATACTCCAGGACATTTGAAGAAAGGTACCTCATCTTTGGGTACATTTGAGAAAGGTACCTCATCTTACAACGAGAATGACTACAGACACAGAACTTTAAAAGAAGCAGCTGTGGTACTACGCACAGGCAATAATTTAAATAGAAATCAAGGTATTATTCTTAAAGACATATGGAAAAATCTCATCATCTCTCTCAGTTCAACAGAACTACAATATGCAAAAAACTACACAACACGTGGTCATGTACCGGATTCTGACTGAAGCATTCGAACACATGCACGCCATCAAACACGAATGATCAAATGTAACGGCCTAACAGTTACTAAAGTGTATAGTTTAAATGTAACTTAATGAATTTGTTTTCACACCAGTTCAGCCTTGAAAATGCTAGACAGTGGCTAGTGAAACTTGTTGACTCTTTGTATATTTTATCATTTATCTTCTGGTCTTTTAATAATAAAAGTTCTTTATTTTAACAATTTAACTTGTTCTTATAGCTTTTTTTTTTTTTGTAAGATAGGTGAAGCAAAATTGCTTTTCATATTCCCCGTTATCTGTAGAGGAAAATGTATGGATGGGGTAATATAGGGCTATAATCTCTGATCATGGCAGGGGGTAACAGCAATAGCTGAGCCTCAGTTAAAGCTTCATTGGTTACAGCACTGCCATCCATTACCGTCCCTGGATATCCATTTTAGTCGCCTCGTACGACATGCATTGGCTACAGTAGTTAGTATGTAAGTAAAGCCCTTTCTAAAAATTGAGACGATGTCCCTGACAACTCCCTACGAGTGGCCGAAAGACCGTCCAACTCAGCGTTGGTTCCACACAGTGATGAGCTCCCCCACCACTGAGCAGAAGCGCTCATATTCCAGGGAAAAGCATCCACCGACAAGGCTCCTCTCGGGCCACGCTGGAGAACACTCTCCTCCCAGAGACTCAAAATGCTCTCTCTCTCAGGGCAAACACCCGAAATCAAGCCATCAAGCCCCCCCCCCCCTCTCACCGGGAGCAAAATTACGGAAGAAATCTTAAGAGAGCAAAATTCTCGAAACTCTGCGTCACAATTTAGCCGCCTCTTAAGACATGCCTGGGTTACAGTGAGACTATTCTCATCCCAGGCTATTCTATTCTCACACGGGGTAATCCATGGTTTTGAATGAAAGGGACGGGATTTCTTGTACTATACAAATACAATAAATGAACTACTATACGATTAACATTTATTAATGCAGTAGGTGTATTAATGTAACAAATATTTTGTTTAAAATATTATTTAGTTATTTTATTTCTTTCTTTTTTGCATAAACAGATTTCAGAAGTACGGTACCGTTGCTTGTTTCAGATGCCATATTTCGAAAGAACAAGAACGAAAAACAATAACATAATTTCGATTGTTTCGGTCTTTAAGAAGAAGGATATTTAAGTTATATGCATGAGAGATACGTAATTACAGAGGCCCTAATCTATTATTCTTATTCTTATTGTTATTGTTAAGTGTTCCTGTGTTCAATAAATACAACGAGTAAGCAAAATATAATCATTACTTAGGAGTCCTCTACTTTGTTTTGGATGCGTAGCAGCTGCTTCTACTAATGATTTAATAGAATAGAAAGAAGACGGCAGTGATTAGTATATTGTCAAGTTAGCAAGGTAGTCTGAGAACTGCCTTGTGTAAAAATATTATTCATCTTTTGCTGCTCCTGAGACAACTTCATTAAGCTCTTCATAGCGTGACTTCTGTTACCACTCCCATTCACCAGAACGGATTATAAATAACCCGAATCATTTTGAGATCTCCAATTAAACTTACATTCTGCAGTTGGGGAAAACCTTAACGAAATTAATGTTCATTTGTTATTAATAATAGCTTCATTTCGCTCTTCTATAATTAAAGATACAACCTGGACTGCTTAATGAACTTCAGCTAAAGCATTTAATCAAGTAAAATGAACTTCGCTACATTTTGTTAAAGGACAATGGAAGAAGTCACATTAGCCTAACTACTAACGCAAATTTCCATCTTTAATGTACACGTAAACGTTCTTTAATGAAGTATCTTGGAATGAATAAATGAATTCTTCTGTTTTCAGGAAAAGAGAATTATAGAGTCTCGTGCGTAAGCCATGAACCACGAACATGTAAATCATGCGAGTCATTTCTACTAAGAATTACACTCATTTATTTTCTAAACATTGATGATCAAATTGCTATTACTCGAGTTACCTCAGGGATCACATTTAAAAATGTAGCAAATGTTAAGAAAGAGACTTCAAAGCGGCAGTAATTAGTGGACAAATCTGGAAGATAAAAGAGTATTATTACTAAGATTTTCACATCCATGAAATTAGTCAAAAATGAGTTGACTAATTTCATGGATGGAATCCATTACCCCTTTAAACAGAGTTAAGGATGTTATGAAAGCAGAGATTCTGCGGATACAGAGTTTATGTGCTTCCAATAACGGTACTTGTTGATATTATTTTTGCCGTGCATTTCATCTATGAAGCTTGTAAGCACATTGGTCCCACTGGAGTCTATGCGGGTTGCACACAGGTCAGTCTATTCGGAGCGCCTACTTGATTAGCATTCGTACTTAATGAATAGTTTTAAAATGGTATTGGAACTCTGAGAATGTGTGCAATGGACTGAGTCCTGTGATCTAATCGACGAAACCGTCCATTCCAAATCTGTAGAAAAACTTACTTGAACTCGTGTGTGTGTGTGTGTGTGTGTGTGTGTGTGTGTGTGTGTGTGTGTGTGTGTGTGTGTGTGTGTGTGTGTGTGTGTGTGTGTGTGTGTGTGTGTGTTTACACGAAACCTATTACACATATTTACGCGAAACCTTCTCATCCTGGATTATCAAAACATGATCCATATAAGCATGACTGCCTCTCTTCAGATATGCGAGAATGAGAAGGTGTCTTGTAAATATGGCGTTCCACTATATTTTCATTGAAATTTCTGAAGCGATCATGATACTGAATTTCTACACCACCAGTTTCACCTGATTTGAGTCCACAGGCCATGAAAGGGTTTGTGAACAATTGGTGATACCTACAGTCCAAACACGAAATTCTGTGACTTAAGGAAAATATTAAACAGCAACAACAATAATAATTATATAATGTACGAATATATTCACAGAACTATAATAGTTATTTAATTATTACACTGTATATATGTGTGAATATTCGGCGCGAAAAAAAACTATCTTGCTATCTATTTGGATCTTTATTAAAATTTATGACAACAACATTTCGGTTTTTCTTTCATTTTAACGTTTACTTTCAGTTAAGTAAAATAATGAGAAATTATTATTATAAAAAATAGTTCTTCTAACGAGATTATTAAGTTCAATGAAGGTTGAAACATTATGAGTTCCCAAAATTCATATCCTATATAACCTGACCGTACCAGTAACTATTATCAAATGGTTTCAAGGTCAGTTTTCTGTTTGTATTTGACTTTTACGTCGATGTTTAAGACCTACACTATCGTACCAAACCTGTAAGGTGCTTGGCATGAAAAAAAAAAATTAATTACTAAAAATAAAATAACGTCACTGTTGCGGAGTGACGTCATTCATTAGCACAACAATTTCACGGAATTATGACGAATTTGTATGGATACGCTAGAACATTAATAATGATAGTGTATGCGTGTGTGACTTTAAATGTTATTCGAAATGAAAAATTATGTCTCCCCAAATAAAAATTTGGCACGTTTTAACTTTTATTTCAAGATATTTCCTTCAAAAAACAAATCACTAATATGTAAAATAACAAAAAAAAAGAAATGCTATTTGTAATATATCGTTCTAAGTTGTTATCCCCGGGATTGTGCGCCCCGCTCTTCACTTGCAAATTAAGGCACACAATGCACAATGAACTAATACACATTAGGAGTACCGAAATGACCTTTCTTCCTCAAAAAAAAAAAAAAGTATAACGTTTATTCTTAGTGAGTAATTCTTTACGATTTAAGTTTTTATTTAAACAGATCTCATCACAAAAGACCTCAGTTATCCTTTACTGTAAAGACTAGTTTATAATTAAGAGCCCCCTATTTAACTATTAATTAAACTTAGATTATTTGTAATAATTCCTTCCAGTTTAGATCGGAGCTTATAGCGATCCAACTTGCCAACCTTATAGTCCTTATAAGGACTGGCTTAAAGGGGCGAAGCAAGAATGCTTTTCTTTTCCCCCGTTATCTGTAGAGGACAGTGTGAGGATAAAGTGTTATTGAGCTATATAATGCTCTGATCATGGCAGGAGGGTAACAGCAATAGTTAGAACAGCCTCAGTTAGAACTTCACTAGCTACAGCATTGCCATCCATTACCCTCCCAGGGTACCCATTTTAGTCGCCTCGTACGATATACATGAGCTACATTGGGGCTATTCTTATCCCGGCCATCACACGGGTAACAACTCGTCAACTTTATAGTCCTTATAAGGACTGGCTTAAAGGGACGAAGCAATAACGATTTCCATCTTCCCCGTTATCCGTAGAGGACACCGTTGGGATAAGGTGTTATTGAGCTATTAAAGCTCTGATCATGGCAGGAGGATAACAGCTATAGCATCAGTTAGAACTTCATTGGCTACAGCACTGCCATCCACTACCCTATAAGGGTATTAACCACCGCATCTGACAGTCAAGTCCAACTTGCCAACCATCCTTATCCTTATAAGGACTGGCTTAAAGGGGCGAAGCAAGAATGCTTTTCATATTCCCCGTTATCTGTATAGGAGAGTGTAAGGATAAGGTGTTGTTGAGATATTAAAGCTCTGATTATGGCAGGGGGGTAACAGCAATAGCCGAGCCTCAGTTAGAACTTCATTGGCTACAACATTGCCATTCATTACCCTCCAAGGGTATTCCAATCACCGCATCTCACGATCACTCGCATTCCCTATGGCAATCGCCCTACCATACTTGCCAACCTGGAAACTGGGAACTTCTTTTGGAGATGGACCGAGTCCTTGACTCTTTATCCCTCCATCTGATTTTAGCTTGTGTATGAGAAGATTATTTTGGGTAAATTACCCGCTCATTGTGAGCATTGTAAGCTATATTAGCTTTATCTTGCGATAGAGGATTTTGGTTTTTTATGTTTGAAATGATCTGAGGGTTTGTAGTCTGCTGCCTGTTGAATTAGCTGATTTGGATGATTATCTGTGTCTGTGAAGAATTTTTCTGCAATGCCTGTCATATAGGTCTTGATATCTGGAAGGTTGGCTTCCTGGTGTAACTGGAGGTTTCTCATGAACCAAGGGGCATTAAAAGCTATTCTTAGGCATTTGTTCTGGATGGTCTGTAATCTGTAGATGTTGCTTTTAGCTGTGTGTCCCCCAGGTTGGTGACGCACAGCTAAAAGCAACGTCAACAGATTACAGACGATCCAGAACAAAAAAAACCAATTCTGAAACATATAATTTAAAACTTAATATTTAAATGGTTTTCTTAAATTATTGTAAAATACTCGAAGAAAAAATCAAAACAAGTCTAACAATAAAAAACCTTATCCTTATAAAGACTAGCTTAAAGGGCGAAGCAAGAATGCTTTTCATCTTCCCCGTTATCTGTAGAGGACAGTGTAGGGATAAGGTGTTATTGAGCTATTAAAGCTCTGACCATGGCAGGAGGGTAACAGCAATAGCCGAGCTTCAGTTAGAACTTCATTGGCTACAGCATTGCAATCCATTACCCTCCAAGGGTATTGGATTGAATGAATCAATCACCGCATCTCACGGTCGATTGATTAATTGACCTTATAGTCCTTATAAGGACTGGCTTAAAGGGGCGAAGCAAGATTGCTTTTCATCTTCCCCGTTATCTGTAGAGGACAGTGTAGGGATAAGGTGTTATTGAACTATTAAATTAAAGATCTGATCATGGCAGGAGGGTAACAGCAATAGCCAAGCCTCGGTTAGAACTTCATTGGCTACAGCAATGCCATCCATTACCCTCCGCATCTCACGGTCGATCGACTCATTGACCAATTGTGAGACATTATTTAAAACTTAATATTTAAATTTTTGAATGGTTTCCTTAAATTATTGTAAAATACTCGAAGAAAAAATCAAAACAAGTCTAACAATACATCTTATCTTAATTATAATAATGTATATTATTATTTTATAAATAAAAAATCTTAAAAGTTAAGAAATTTCTTTTAGCATTTAGATTTTTTTATATAAACCCCGTCATATAAAAGCAATTAGTGCTGAATCAATAGATTCAGTTACATTAACTGAATACATAAACTTTATTTATGTATTATTTACTTTATTTATGAATACATAAACTTTATTTATTGTTTATAAACTTTATTTATAAACATTTACATAAACTTTATTTTCCAAGTAAACATAACGTCCTGAATTAAAGTAATAAACACTTTTCTTTAAAAAATAATAGAAAACAAAACAAAACATGACTGTTAGTTTTAAAAAAAGTGTATTTAGTAAAATAAATGCAAACATCCAAAATTCAAGTATTGTATAACTTTAGTTGCTTCAACAGTATCTTTAAGACAACGGAGTTGCGTCAGGATCATATAAATGTTTGTCTTTCACAGAAAATCCAAATTCATTAGTTAAACAGAAGTTAAGCCATTTAGTACAGATCTTTTGGTGTCTCCAAATTATTAACATCCTTCTCATTATTGCTGCGCCCATCCAATCAAATTGTCAAAGCAGCAATAAGAGGGCTACTTTTTTTTGTCAACTATTTCACAGCCGATGTAAGGAAAATATGTAGTCCTTACAGCTCTGGTTTTACGTCCTCTAACTTCTCTATGTGACATAATAATAAATTCAAAACGTGAGATATTCTCAAAGACGACTGAACACAATTGAAAATTTAGACTTAGAAGACGTTTAATAGAGGCATTGGTGTACATTACAATACCCTTGGAGGGTAATGGATGGCAATGCTGAACCAATGAAGTTTAACTGAGGTTCGGCTGTTGCTGTTACCCCCCCTGGGACGCTGAGATTCGAGAGTTATGAGTACGCTCTCTTAAGGTTTTTGCCTTAAGGGAGCAATTTGAGTCTCCGGGGAAAGTGTTCTCCGGCACGGCCCGCTGAGGGGCTTTGTCGGTGAATGATTTTCTTCGGAATATGAGCAGTTCTGCTCGGTGGTGGTGTGCGGGTGGAAGGCCATCACTGAGTGGAGCCAACGCTGAGATGGACGGTCTTTCGCCCACGATTGAGTGGCCTAGGGATCGTCCGAATTTTTAGAGATTGGCTTTACTTACACATCGCCAATGAAGTTCTAACTGAGGCTCGGCTGTTGCTGTTACCCTCCTGCCATGATCAGAGCTTTAATAGCCAATAACACCTTATCCCTACACTGTCCTCTACAGATAACGGGGAAGATGAAAAGCATTCTTGCTTCGCCCCTTTAAGCCAGTCCTTATAAGGACTGGGTATTTTAAAAATCTGGGTCTGGCTCCCACTGACGAGACCTCAACAAAGGTCGAAACCGGTCTGAGTAGTGACCCCTTCCCATAATGCATAACATCATACTAGATTATTTATTTTATTTTATATTTTATTTTATTTTATTATTTAATTTAAATCAGATTAAATTAGTTAATTAATTTAATTTTAAAAAATTAAAATCATCTGTATATTTCTTAGAATTATTATTTAGCACACGTCTTAAGATATGATAAAATTATCTTATTAATTTTATTTGCTTTCATTTCCGGTGGTTTCAAATGCTCAACATTTCCTTGTAATTTCAGGGAGTAAAGAATCATCAGCAAACGGATGCAGTGGTTTGGGATCCAAAGAGAAAATCTCTGAGGCCAAATCTCTGCATGGAATGGCTCACCTTTCCAGGAACTACTGAAGATTATTTATTTTTACCTGAAAATTAAAAACAAATCACTTTAGTAAAAAAATCATTGATACCTTACAGAAAAAAACTAATCAAATAAAATAAAATAAATAAAAACTTGATGTTCGGAAATTTCCATTTACTTTCACCTCCAGAATTTAAGCATTGTCAGTTATTATGATTAATTACATATTTAATTAATTAAATACAATTATTAATTTAACATGTAATGCTTGTAATAATTGTTAATAAATTGGAATTCAGTTTTATTATATTCATAAGGCATAATTTATGTTATTAAGTACAGTATTGTAATTTAATGTAATGTTTGACCATTATGAGCTATATAACATTATCCCATGCTTCAAAGATTAGAAAATGACGGTGCGTAATATTAGCACTCAAGTTTCTACCAAGAAGCTACCGATTCGTTTTCCGGTTTCATTTAGAACCAAATTCAATGGGTATGAATGTCCCTACATGCTTTGAACACAACCCCTTCAGAGATATCTTATCTTTATCTGGACATCTTTGATAAGACTTCAATTTTTTTGAACATTATAATTTATTTATTCTTTATTCACTATAATTTATTATAATATTTTCATTTTCGTTACTTTCTTTGCACAGAACTCCCATATTCCTTTTTATTCTCCAAATCTGATATTGTCTGACTTCTAACTTGTAGTGTACCGCAGTCTCCATTCCACTATCTGCCGAAGAACTTAAAGTCGTCATCAAGCGGGCTGGCTAGCAGAGCTGATAGCGATCCAACTCGCCAACCAACAGGATGCGGGTTTTAGAATCCCTCTGTAGTATGGATATTTGTGAAATATTTATGTAATAAACGATTTTCTTCGATGTGACAGCGATTTCTTGTTTACAGGAGGTCTGAAATGACTTGAGAAATAACCATATTTAGTCTTCAGAGCAGGATTTGCTGTTTATCTAATCCTTAGACTACCCACAGTATTTATTTACGATTTCCTGTCTTTAGTCGATAGAATTCATATAAAAATGTATTCTAAATGCAACGTAACTCTTATAGCCTATCAAAAATTATTTGAACGTCTTTGAAATAGACTCAAAGAACGTGTTAAGGGTGTGATTTATCATCAACTTCTTAATGCTGAAATCAATAAGAAATTCATCTTTGGGTCATATTTTACGTTTGTTTTTTGGATAGCTGTTGTACTTTGAAGCAAGTCTTACGAAATTTCACCCTTTCGACCTACATTGCGTCCCTTTAATTTCTTTTAGCTTTACACGAGTAAGCAGAGAATTAAAAACACTCACTTTTTAATCTTTTCGTCCTTCGCCTTTCTTTTCAACACAACTGACAGTTCCTTTCACGTCTTGTTTTACTTCTTTCCTCCCCTTCTATACCCATATAAGAACTCTGATCCAATCAAGAGATGATCTACTTTTACTTAAGAGCACAAACACTTCTTTCTTTCGTAGCATTCCTGAGGCGATTACACTAATTCCTTGCTCACGTTCTAAGCTCGCAGCAGCTCTCCTACACCGACAACATCTCATAGTAAAGAAAAATTTATTGTTTGTGTTTTCTTTTTTTTCCTGTTGAACACACTCAGAGAAAAAAATTATGATCTCAATTTTTAGTGAACACTTCAAGCGGTATATTTTGTACATGCACAGATAATATAAATAAAGACCATGTACTTGTACACTGGCCTTCCAAAAGTACTAGGACATCCGATGATAACATAACAATCTCTTATAACGGACGGAGTAATATTGTTCCACTTGTTTTCAAAATAATAACAACAACAGATCTCAACCAATTCGAAGATGGACAAATATTATGGAAGAAATATTTGGTGAATTTCGAAGAAAGCTCTTGAAGATCCCCACCATAACTTAAGATAATGTTGGTTCAATAGTCAACTAATTGCATTTTGAAAGAGTTTTAGATAATTTTTCTCTTGTTGAAGCTCAAAATCGTAATCACAGCCATGTCAAAATAACTAAAACAGTCCCAAATAGTCCTAAATACTCCCAGAAGTTCACTATATCAAAAATAAAAGTTTCATCGCCAGGATAAGGTTTAAGTTCGGTGAATGTTTTTAAACTATTCGCGTAGAAATTGGTCTCTGCTGAAGTGGAGAAGCATCCTTGAACAATGAATCTCATTCTTTCTATCCTGTTAAACAGTCCGGATCTACTAGACTATGTTGCGAAAAGTTTTCGGAATATCCCAGATGAAGAAGAAGAGTACACAATGCAAAGAATATGCATTGAGTGCTCTTCTATCATTCCAGGAAGATTGTATATAAAGCAGAAGTTAATAGTTATGAGCGATGGTCAGTTGGAAGTAAATGGTACAAGCAATCAAAACAGAACTCAACGACTTCGAGCTTCAACACAAGAGCTCGCTGTTAGTCATGGTTTTGGTGGTGCTTAGTAAACATTGGTGTCTGTATGACTGTCTCACCGTTGCCTGCTTTCACCTGGGAGAACATGAATCTGGTTGCAGCTCGGTGAGTGTAACCGACATGATTGCTTTATTCCAACTCTAATAAATGGTGTTGGAGGTGATGGTATGAGAGAGAATTTTTCATGATATGGAATTAGTTCATTTGTTTTTATCGATGGTACCATGAAAGGAAGAATGTTACTCCACTTCCTGGATAATGATGGATGGCCACCTCTGTTTCACCAAGATCGTGTTCTTTGTCACACAGCTAAATATATTACTCGTTTTCATATAATAGAAATGCCAGCTCAGAGCACAGTCTAGACTTCAGCGAGTACTCGTGAAATGAAGTATAGCAACTTGTGAGGAATCGTTCTCGGAAGTCAAGATCTCCCTGGCACAACTTCAGAGTCTTCTTTGTGAAGAGTGGTGGTTATTCTTCCACGAAAGTTGTCAAAAACATGTGGAAATTTTCCCACGTCAAAGATGATCAAAAGCGGTGTTTGTCTAAATATCTCGTGTGTTGTAATCCTTTTTTGAATAAAGTTATTGATAGTCCAAAATGACTTATATTAACTACATTCTTCTATTTGTTAAGCAAAGTTGCAAAGGCATATTAATATGGTGATATTTTTATAGTATGGCATTGAATCGTTGGTTGTTGCTAATGATATAATGATGCTATGCTGCGGCTTGCTATACGAAGAACTTTAAATATAGATTCTTAGAGGTTTTGACAGGACAATGACAAGAAAAATGTCCTTGACAGAATGAATTCCGATACGTGGGGAGTAGATTTAAATCAACCGCTCACATCTCAGAAGATAATAATATACTAATGAACACGCAGGAAGATTCCATGGCGGCCATTTAAAAAACATTTTATGAGAGGAACGGCAAACTATTTCGTGGGAAACATATTGCTTTAGTTATGTGTTGTAATATTATATTACAGTGTACGGGTGATATGGTATATACATTCTGTGGTCAAAATATTAGAAGCGCCTATGCTAAGTGAAATCTGCAACAAAAAATGAAACTAGGGACACCTGGTTTAAATGGGTGGTCATGATTAGACTTCGAATGGGGGATGATAGTGAGAACCGTGGGCTGAAAACAATATTCCTCAAACTGAATCTTGATAGAACAGATGCATGCAATATAGTTTCGGATATACCTAAAATGTTAAAACAGAAATCAGGTGGGAAAAATAACTGATCGATTCTAAAAGCACAAAAAAAGATCGAAATAATAGCCAAATCCCAAAAGATCTCCAACCAGAGATTATGAGGGAGTGTATCTGAAAGTATTACTTAGACTAACCTGGGAATGAATATCAACAGTTGAGATGATTGATAGCATCACCTCTCTAACAAAAACGACTTCACCTCTCCAACTTCACTCATCACACCAGATGAGCGAAGATCGTACAGAGCGATGAAGATCGAATAGGAAAAAATTGTTTTTAAGTAATGTCTAGAATTTGGGAAATAGAGAAAGAAAAAAAATCCTAAATTACAGTCTCATTAACTTTTTTGGTTGCGTCTAAAGTTTGCGAAAAGCTATGGGCAATGACATCTCATCAATTTCACCATTACGATCATCTCAATATCGTGTATTATTTCTATACCTAAGGTCAATCTATTGTTCTTACAGTAATCTTTAACTATTATCTGATAATTAAAAAAAACAACTTTGAAAACGTTTTTGCCAGTTGAATGCAGGGACATTCCTTGAAACAACTTTCAAATTCGTATACACTCTTGCAACATGTTATAAAATTGAAATTTGGAAAATTTTAATCAAATATTGTTCTGATCAATTGTTTTTACTTTTTGAATCAAACACAACGCAGATAAATGTGGATTTGTCCCGTTTTTTTTTTTAAGGTAAATTATCTAGTGCTACACTAATCGACCAGGCCAGAAAGTCTAATGTAGTCGCTTTTGTCTTCCTTAATCTGGAATGACAGATCAGATGTAAGTCAGGAGGAGGGGTTTAAGTTGTTGAACAAGATTCACGATTCATTTCTATTTAAAGACAGTTATAAGGACCCCTGAAAACGCGTTTATATTATCGGTGGTATTGGCTGATTAGTCAGGATTAGTTTTGCACAAAGGTTAGTTTAACGGAGTCATAATCAAACATGCAGGATTCTTAGAACCAGTTGAATATTCAAATCAGATTTACTGCATTAACGAGTTCGTTGTCATAAATCTGCCACTTTAAATCATTAACATGTAAAGAATAACTGACGATGTAAGTCACCGTGATGTACGAGAGAATGACACTGTTTGAAATTTTTAAAAAATAAATGTTTTAATCTCTTTAAATGCGTATATTGCGTGACTGAGTTTTTGATTTGAGACCAGAAATTAAAACATGAATAATTAAGAAATAAATTAGTGGTGTGTTGTTTGAATCGCTTCTATTGTTCTTAAATATCCTATTCATTTCGACATCGTTAACACCCACTTTAGAGTTGGAAACAAAAACAGAATTAAGCAATCAGAAAGTAGAATACGACTGGGATAATGCTTAAAAACATTTCTGATGCCTCGAAGTATTAGCATATTGTTGAATATAGTATTAGTCTGGTGAACGTGTTTGCAACCAACTCAAAATAGTTTAGATAAGTATCAATTGATCTTACTTATATTTTTGATGATGTTATGGTCTACTTCATCGACCGTACCAGGCTTTTTTCTGTCTGAATTTTTCTCATGCTTTATTATCAGGAAACTGTTGTATACATTGCTTGAAAGTGCATACTCTAAAGACTACGCAAGACTTACCCTGTTATTTTATAAGCATAAGTTCCAAACTTTAGTAAAAACGCACTAGTTGTTGTTATATATAATTTAGATCAAATGGACAAATAAAGTTTAATAAATAAAATTTATTTATTTATAAATAAAACAAATAAATAAAATTTCTTAGGTTACCCATCATAGTTATCTGTTTGGGGCACTCCCTTCTCTGGAAGACAGTTTGGGATCTTGACTCTAAGACATATTTCAAAGGCCTAACCAAACTCTTCGAAAGCTACTCAAATTAAGAAACTACTCAACAGCACTTTGATTTATTATAATTTAGGGACTGAAATGATTATTAATGCTTATCTACTATTGCTTATGAAGTCAAGGCTTATCTTAACTTTATAAGCCTTAAAGTATAAATTATTATAAGTTTGATAAGCAGAATAACTTCTTATAATTTATTGTGTAGAATTTCTTTGAGCAACAGCTTCCGTTCAACATCAATTTATTGTCCAACTTCAAACCTACGAAACAACTTTTTCTTGCTCTTTGAAACGTTCTCATTCATTATATCTTCTGCAAAGACTGCAGCCTTCCGCTGTTCAGAAAAAACTAACAAACACGAAACATTAACCTCTTCTTTGCGCTCAGCACTGTTATTCTATTGGTTTTGAAACTTCGTTTCATAAAATAAAAAGAAACTCAGGGAAGAGAAGAGGTCATCTACATTGTAGAAGATTTCGAAGAGTAATTTTCAAAAAAGGTAGGAAGTTAAACTGTCATGAAGAATTACCAGAAATTGTCTTTCTTCTCCTTATAGAACCATCCACTCCGAGTTACTTTTTTCCTTAACACACACACACACACACATACAAAATTTTTACTTTTCACAGGATCTTAATTTTTTTTATTCGTGTGGGGTAACCCCCGTTCCTCGCTCGCCCCTTGACTGGTTTAAGTATATATTTTTGACTGTTGCATACAATCATACATCTAATCCAAAACCAAAACAAATTAAAAGTACAGTATCGGATTCTTATCTAATCCAAAAACATATCTAATTCCTTATAGTCCTTATAAGGACTGTCTTAAAGGGGCGAAGCAAGAATGCTTTTCATCTTCCCCATTATCTGTAGAGGACAGTGTAGGGATAAGGTGTTATTGAGCTATTAAATCTCTGATCATGGCAGGAGGGTAACAGCAATCCGAGCAATTCTTAAAAAACTTTAACTAAAAAGTAAAAAGGTGTATCTATGTACTGCTTTATATTTTTGTTAAAATATTAAAAAAAAGCAAAGAACCAAGTTAAAATATTTTTATGTTTATTATAAAAATGCATTGAAATATATTTCTAATAAAATAACATATAATCAGAGGTATTACAGTATTTTAAAACTTTAAAGCCTTCAGGCGATTCTCTTCAGACTTCAGAAAATTTTATATAATTTTTAGGAGTAAAGGTAACATTTTGGCATGTCAGATTTCATACTCTCAGCCTAATATATGAATGTATTAACCTCAGAAAATCTTTCTAATTTCAGTCACTAGACAAAACGTGTGTGTGTGTGTGTATATATATATATATATATATATATATATTTTTTTTTTTTTGTGATAAAAATCAATAAATTACACTTTATTTTCCATAATCCACTTAAACTGAACTACAGTACACTCAATAATGTGCAACCAAACTGCTCAACTTAGGACCTGCTCTTTGATCAACAATCTACGGGTTCGAAGCCCGTCTGGGATATGGATGTTTGTAAGACCTTCAGATGGAAGATGAATTTCACCCCGGTGTGAGATCATCGTTCCGATTATTGGAGACCTGAAGTGGATTAAAAAAGTTTCAGGTTTGGTCTCTAGAGCAGGGTTGGGGATTTATGTAAAAAAAAAAAATAAATAAATAATATATATATATATATATATATATATATATATATATATATATATATATATATAATTAATAAAACAAATAAGAAAAAATCCATAGCTCACCCACGGTACGATTGTGCTATTGGTTTACAGAAAAAAAACAACCTTCTGAGACATGAGGGAATAGTTTCGAGTGCTTTTCAACTATAGGAGAGTTAGCCATCGCGTAACAGAAAAAGAAACAGAATACCTGAGATCTCTTGACTGACAGATATAGCACTCGCCTCATGGTCTTGGTGACCTCACGAAACTATATCCTCTAGATTTCAGTGAAATCTAGAGGATATAGTTTCTTAGAAGTAAACAGTTCAAACACAAGTTTCTATTTTACACGTAATAGTTACTTACAAATTAATTCGTTTTCTAGTAATTTGGATATTTTAAAGTAGGAAAATGTCACATGCAATGAGTGTGCGTCTGTGAGAGAGAGAGAGAGAGAGAGTGTGTGGTGGAGTAATTGCGATAATTTTTAATATACTTTTTTCTAAGTTGGGTGAGTCCAAAATCTATTACTGCTGTCACCAAACCCAGTCTGTCGGGGCTTCCCTGATAATACATCTTCGTCATAAACGTTACTAAGGGAAAAGGTGTGTTTCTGGGGGGGGGGTGTAGAAGTTATATAATGACGAATTACATGTAGGTGTCGGTTAAAACGTTTTCAATTCTCATTTTGGTATTTCCCACGGAATGAAAAAACGTGACGATACCAAAAATAATCCTCATCTTCTCATCTGGTCCCTCCTTGACCTAGTTGAATGAAGAACAGATGAAGTGGAAGAAATGAAGGAAAACATGGCTTTAAATGCATGGAAACTATAATTACTCGTTATCTATATAAGGTGCCTACTTGACAGGAGGCAAATATGCGGCAGAAGGTCTCTGTGATTGCAGTAGGCGTCCTTTGCCGCGTTCAGCTCACACACACTTTTGGGCGTGGCGTGTGTACGCTGTCTTGTATATTCCGAATGACATTGGAAAGGTCGTCCGCCTGCTCTGATGTGACAGCGCATGTTTTGGCAACCCTGGTGAGTGAGAATAGTTCTGTTGTGTATGAGAGTCACTTCATTACTAGAGGGGGGGGGAAGAATAGGGGCGTGGGGGAAAAGGGGTAACGCAAGGTTCGTGTAGAAGAAAAGAAGCGGCAGAAACAAATTGCTAAGATTATTTCCTTTTAGATCTGCTCTTTATTTCTGGGTGTGTTGGGCTTTTGTTAGGAAGTCGACAGGTTCATAACGTGATGCGATTTTTAAAAGAGATGAAATATGTCTTTTGATGGAGTTTTTTTTATTCTTTTTAAAGCGACACACGTAGCATTTGAAACACAGAAGCATTTCAACTTCTGTTTAATTGTCGAATTCAAGTATGGTTGTCATGGCGACGCCTACTGGTTACGAGGACATTGATTTCGTATAATTTAATTGTACAAAGACATGTATATATTAATCAGAATTCCAGAGTGCACAGTTAACAGAAGCTGAGAATACTCCTAGATCGATTAAACTTAATATTAAAAGTCAAGGGTAGGTGGAAACTACCTACTGACTATTCGCTACACCGGAAACAGATTCATTGCATTGTATGTGAAGACAGAGACGGTATGATACCGATTTTTAACTCAATAACTTTTAATACAATAATTACTTTCTAACATGGCGTCTATCCCATGTAATTGTTAAATGTGCCTGGTGTCTTCAAACACTGACTTCGCATTTTTAATAAATGAAATATTTCATTACAGCGGATGGAGGCGTTTCCCATTCCAACCCCATATGTTCATTCATGCAGTAAAATAGGGAGGAGTCCCACTGTTCGTCATCTTTTTTATCGCATGGTGCAAGACCACTACGACATTCTCTTACTGGAGGCCTGAAGCAGCTAGAAAAATTACAATTGTTTTTCTCCAGAGCAGGATTTCAGGAATTATCTAACCTATAACTCGGTGTTATATGTTGATAATCTTTCGTAAGTGAGATTCGCATTAAATAAAGAAAAAAAAATTCTTTATTTTCTTCGTGTGTTTACAGTACTTTCAAAACCGCGTGAAAAAAGGCTAGTGTAGGACTAAACTAAGTAAAAATTACTGTGTGGTTTAAGGATTTTTTTCATTTTTTATTAATTTTATTATATTTTTAAAATTATTTCGTACCCTGGTCGGTCCGGAACTCCCTGCTTAGAACTGGAACTTTTTTAAGGTCACTTCAGTAGTAAAAAAAAAAAAAAAAAAAAAAAAAAAAAAAAAAAAAAAACCGGAGCGGAAATACCAATAACAGATTTTTTTTATTTTATTTTTGATAATAATAATAATAATAATAATAATAATAATAATAACATTCATCGCCTTTTTCAATTTTTCATTAATTTTTTTATTTGGCTAATGAAAAGCCACCTACTTGCTTACCACTACCTCATGAGTAAGTTTACAAATTCTGTGTGTGTGTGTGTGTGTGTGTGTGTGTGTGTGTGTGTGTGTGTGTGTGTGTGTGTGTGTGTGTGTGTGTGTGTGCGTGTGTGTGTTGTGTTAACCTATCATGAACAGTGGTTAGTTACTCTCACTAAGCTAACTATCATACATCGGAAATTACAACAATCAAAATATTGCTTTACTGCACATGAACTTTAGTTACCATAGAGACATTCTCCACAAAATATTTTGGTAAATGGTCTATTAATTAAAACTAAGTAAGGGTCTTTTATTCCTCTGGTTTAATTAAGAAGCACGATTTAGTAGCTTGAAATTACTTTTACTACACAGATTATGTCATAACAATAGAATAACCAGGAAAAAAACGAGTTGTTTATATGCTAAATGCATTGATTAACAACAAGGAAGTATTTTCAGAAGCTGTTGGGCCATCGCAACAGAAAATGAAATCAGAAATGAGCTACTTAACAATATTTATTTCCTGAAGGGAAAAAAAAAAGAAATCTGACCTTGCTACTAACAATCGCATTGAACAAGTCAGATTGGCACGACGCATTCTAGGTCAATCAGAATTTTAGTTTCCTATAGGAAGGACGTCAATTAACTTCGAGAAATTCGGAGATAAAGAGCTTGACAAGGTCAGCTATTAAATATTTATTGGTGTTTTCATCTCTTTTGTAGATCTTAATGGTTATCTCCGAGAATGGTTAAAATCGTTAATCAACACGGCCATTTTAGAAAAAGGGATTTCTTCCTTGATTTTAATGACTGACGCATTTTGGAATGGTTCCCGACGATGGCCACTTCTTGCGCAATGTGTTTCCTTTACATGGTATCATGCAGAACCAGCACCCCTTATTCCCCCTCCATTTGGTGGCATACCAGATTTTATCGTTTTTCCAATTAATTATTGTTCATTATCGGATATAATATAGGCTCAGATTCTTTCTCATGCAAGTTTCTTTTAGCATTTATTTACTATTAGAAATAATATAACCCAGCATTTTTTTAAAAAGCTGGGTTATATTATTTAATATTTAAATTAATTAATATTTAATATTTAATATTTACTATTTAAAGAATTTTTAAATTTATTTCTATAGGAAATAATTTGAGATCACATTCGATACTTTTATGTAACTGCAGTCCAAAAATTATATATATTTTTTTCAGATTTTTTTTCCATTTTTTTTTTTTTTTGGGAGATTTCCTTACAACAATTAGTTTGGTATTTGGGGCTTAATATCGTGGCTTTATTACTGGCTTAATATCGTGTTAATTAACCATATAATTTGTTTATGTTTTAATTTCCTACTTGAACGTTGATTGTATTTGCTTTTTTTTATTTTTGGTAACTGAACCACGCCTGTCATAAACCTACGTTGCGGTTCATAATTTGTACACCGCTTATTTTATAGTTTAATACTAATAGATAATGCTGGTTGACTGTCGCCTTTCTGACTGATATCGAATTAACAGAGGCATTAGCATCCCTGAAACGGTCCGTGAGCAGGTCAAGAGAATATCGAACTAGGGACCAACCAAAACCGTTGAAGGACATTTATGGCAGATTGCTAATTGCCACTAATTAAGGTCAATACGAATAGCAATACTTTATTTCCTGTGTTATTGGGAATAAAGACAGTAATTTCAACAAATTTTTACGTATTTGGACCAGATATTTTAAATATGTTGCAGATCCGCCTTTGGTAATTTTGTAGCCTCTTTCAGCATAAATAAACTACTCGCTGACATTTCTTAGAATCTTTTTAATGCAGTTATAAAAGATAGAATAGCCTGTGCAATTACTTTTGACTCCTTTACGTTTAATTCATCTCACAAAAGATTAATGAGGTAAGTCCGGCTCTGAACTATCCATCTATTCATTGAACGTCATCAAATACCGTATGGTCACTTAAATGCTCGGTGATGTGCCCCACCAGTCCTTGCCAGGTGGTCCTACTGTATGCTTTTCTAGAGGCTTCAATCTCTGAAGATCTGTCACTCCAGACACGCCATCCACCTATCTCTCTCTCTCTCTCTCTCTCTCATTGAAGGTCTACCGCTTTCTCTTTTCCCAGAAACTTTACCTCCTATTACTGGTTTGAGAAGTCCTCCTTCCATTCTTTCAATGTGTCCAAATTATTTAAGCTTTCGTTCTGTCAATATCTTTAAGGATAAAAGGTCTTAAAGTTCTACTGATCCTTTCTAGCACCCATCTATTTGACTTGCCCTGGACTTGACAGTCTATTTTCAACACGGTGTTACCTTTAACCCCATACTTCGTCCTTTAATCTTTCCGGAGGGACATTTATTCTGCTGAAGTACATAAAAAGCGTCATGAGAAATTTGCGTCATTATACATGCAGTCACGAGTGCGATGTTATATTTGCCCTTTGTTGAAATACTGATTCGAAGCCAGTCTACGACACTAAGAATTTGTATTAAAAAGACTTTTCATCTGAAAGCGGGTTAGTCGATATCATACAAAATTTAATTTTTTTTTTTTTTTTAGTCCTGGAAAACAGGAACTGATATTGGAAGGTATAATCTTCCCACAGTTGCAATAATGCGATGTACGTATTCGCCATCAACACACGAAATCACGTGCTTTATACGTAAAATTTTCCAACTGTTATACAAGCAAAATAATTACCACTAGAAAAACTAGAATGTTCATACAAGAAAAGCTAATTTTCCAACGTGTAATAATAAACAGACCCCATCACACAAGACGGACTGATTACTCTATTATCGGAATCGATTCTCCATTTTATGCAATGCGCAGAAGCGTCGAGGGGGGGGTCTCGCATATGTGTTCGAACTATACAGTACAACACTCATAATCCCGAATCTATGTGCTATAAAAACTAGTTATACTAACAGGCTTTCACAACCGGAAGAGTGCATTCTCATTTTAAGTGTTCTACCGGTTGATCTAAAATAAAACATAGACATTTCTAATAGAATGAAATGCTGATTAAACTAGTTTAAATTCGAAACCACAAATTACCTTTCCACTCAACCGTAATCCCGCTTTCGCCTTCAATGTATCACGGTAATATTTGGCATGCGTTAGCGTTTCTGATCGTGATTTTGTGAGCGCTCTTCATCCACAAACGATTGCTGATGCATTACCAAATTACGCATATCTCTAGGGGATGAGCTTTCAGGACTTCCATTGGGTTTTTGCTTTGATAGGAGGTCTCATTTTAACTGCCAACAGTCTACCAATTCTACTTTCAATATTAATGAGTATTTTCGCTTTTCACTTGAGTGTGATGGTTCTTAGAGATCTGCAAACCCGAAGAAATGTGGCAGTTATTCGCACATCTTATGAACTTTTTCTACCACAAGGTTGCCAGTTCACTTAAATACTGAGTATGGATTAGCCACTCTGAATTCACACTAGATCTCCTAGCCCATGTAACCCAGCTTTAGACGCATACCTAAAGGGTGGGAGAAACCTGTGCAGTCCTTTTTAACACTTCGAGGACATGTGATGGAATCGGACATCGATATTTCCTCAGAATCCTTTGGTCTATTTTGCGTCATTATTGGGTTGTAGTTGTTGCTGAATATAAGGAATGCTGCTGAATAAAGTGAGTTTTTTGAGGGAAAGAAGACAGACAGAGTTATTTTCAGGAAAACGACATATTGGTTCTTATCTTTTGATTTCTCCATCGAACGGAAATTGTTTCAGAAAATACTCGTATTCCGTCTTCTTTCCATCAAAAAAAATCTCATTTTACCATATAAGTAGAGTAAGTAGTTTCCTGAGCATAAAAAAACAAAACAACAAAAAAAACAGTGCTGTCCTCTTTTCACCTCTTCCACTCCTACTTCTCTTCAAATCCTAAATATGTCCCATACATTAGAATCCTGTTCTCACATCTGGAGAAGTGCAACAAAAGTCTATAAAAAGTCTTTAAAAGTGTCTACAAGGATGGCAAATTCTGCGAATCAGTGACTCCTTTCTCATGAATTTCGATCACCTTCCTGCTTAAATAGAGACTTGAAAGAGTTCAGTGTTGGTTTCTAGATCAGGTTTTTCGATTTACTTAACCGTAGTCTACCTATGGCTCAAAATGTATGATAGATTTACGACCTTTCGTGGTTGAGATTCACATAAAAAATAATAAAATCCTACAAGTATTCCATCAGCGCTGTTTAACTGAGCTGACTTTCTTCATTCTTCCACTTTTCTCTAAGACTGTGAAGATCGAACCTCTCCTCCTCTTTCTTTAGATCTGCCTATGTCCTATGTAATTGCTTCTCCTCTTCTGTCTCTTTCTTTTAAAATCTTCAGTTCTATGTTACTCCTCAGGGAATACTACATGAGAAAGGGTTATAACGTAAAGTACTATTAAACAAATCGGTAGTTTACTTTCTCCTTTTAATATTTCTTTAATTCCTTGCACACACCTTGAATTGTGCAAGACAGGTTAAAAAGAATTTTAAAAGTATGTACAAACCATTAAAAACCTCTCGTGTGCGGTTTTTAATATTAAAAATACAGTTCTTCTTGCGCACCTTTATCATTATATTTTTTCCCCTGAAATAATTTGCAATTTAATCTCATTAGATATATCAGATAGACAAAAGAGTGAGCTGTGAACATTTTTTTTTTTTGCTTAGAAATCTCCTAAAATTTATGAAGTCAGTTTTATGGTGAATTTGACCTTAATTGGTTTCTTATGTAAGAGCAATAAGTGGGACGATCACTAACAGCTCATTTGTATTTTGTTCTCTTTATTATTCGCTTGGTAGAAATTTTGGTCTTAAAAATTTCAACGATTGTACACGATAATGTAAAAAAAAATCATAATATAAAATACGGTTCTTTCAGAAAACCCAATAATCTACAAAAGATTGCTTCTGTTGAGTCAAACTGCAAAGACAACGAAGTATCCAATGTAACCCGAGATATTGTGGAATTCCAAATCCAATTAGCTACAGTAATGCACGAGCACAGATGTTTTTATTTTAATTTGATTCAAAATATATTAATAATTTATATTAATATCAATGATTTCACTAAAAGTGATTCACATCATATTTATATTAATCAATATAATAGTTTGAATAATTAATGAATTAATTATATTTAAATTAATTGATACTTTATTATTTTTATTAAAACAAGAGCAAATGTATCTAGTAATCAAGATACTCTTCCATCTGACTATCAGATGATGTTTCTGCCGTTTAAATCAACGGCTATTATTATTATTATTATTATTATTATTATTATTATTATTATTATTATTATTATTCATTTGATTGAAAACGAAGTTCGACGTGATTTTCACGGATTTTGTCCTTTATCTGAAAAGAGAATAAACATATGCTCAGAAAATAAACACAAATAATTGTTGTTGTTTATTTATTTCCTCTTTTCCGTGATTTCTATTTTATATTTCGTTACTTAGATAAAGTTGTCTTGAGAATTTCGGCTTAATAAGGACTAAAAATGAAAACGAAATTGAAAAACGACAGAAGCATCTTAGATCGCATCTAAAAATAAGGCATATAAATAAGCTTGTGAGACAAAATTGGTTGAGAAATGTGATGAGACCTGTAGAAATATCTGTAGATGAAACAATAGATTTATTTTCTCCACTTGGAACCGAAGTCCTCAGTTTCAAATTCCATCGAGGTAGGGTAAACGTTCTAAATTAAGAGACGTCTATGGAGGAAGTAAACAAGGAGAAAAAGATGAAATATGACACATTTCTGCTAGTTTTGAAAATTCTCTATTCGTTTTATTAATTGAATCTAACTGTCCAAAATTAGCAGGCTGCTTCCCGTTGGTTACTTCTGTAGAACTGCAAAATGGATGCCATTCTGTTTAGAATCGACGTTACAGCGGATCAAGTTTTGACCCTGATGAACTCTTTACATTACTCAGGCTTAATAATCCTCGCTATGACTCCTAATAAGTTACATTAACCTGTTATCCTTTGTACTCGGTAATATTCGCCTATTTTGGCAGATGTTGTATAGTTTTTGTAGAAAAATGTCATCCCCGAAAGGATATCAAATAGAAACTAATATTTTATAGTTATGTTTTATGTTTTACAGTTACATTGTTTGCCATTCTTGAAGGATCTCAATGACACGTCTCATATGGCAAATGCTCATATAGATTTAACTCGTATCTCTTTAGAATTCTTTATCTCCTCACCCCTTCTTTCTACGATGAAATTGTCGTAATATCATCCCTCTATGAATGGTGTTTAGTATCACAAAATTGTCATCTAGACATTATGTAGTATGATTTACATTGGTCCTAATAAATGTACTGTCAGTGTATTTATATTAGAAATGTTTTGGTTACGAAAATTTTACCTACATAGCATAGAGTTTATACGACAACGACTACTAATATACAACACCATTGCATATTTTAATATGCAAGAGGCTTAAACGTTTCAACTATTAAGAAGAACCGGGGGGGGGGATAATATGTTTCATCATTTCGTGGATCGTATTACTTCCGCTTTCATCAAATGTTTCATCGCACAAGCCGGTTACCTTTTATCCTTTTTTTTTTTTTTAATCCTGAGAAAATGTTATATTTCATTTGTTTAAATACCGGTATGACCAGCTGAAATATTTCCCAAGGTCTCTCATCAACTCGCCCTTCAATACGGACAACTGTTATGCAAGTTTTCTCTCTTCACCGCCAGAAGGGACTACGATGTTAGGCGTTGTCAACAGCGACAGAAACATACTAGTAATGGACATACTCGTCTGCGTTCTTCTCATGACCTCGAGTTTATTGATAGAATAATAAAGACGAAAAAAGAAAAAAAAAAAAAAAGATTTCAGATGATTCAAGTTTGATTGCGCTGTTTGACACCTCGAGTGCATGACTTGGAATGAAGGCCTCAATTGTTCGTCTCGGCATCAAAACGACGGAGAAACTGCCCTGTTTCCTTCAAGTCCTCAGCGGAGGATAGATGTAAAGAGAATATAAGATCTTGGACATAATAGAAAATTCACATATTATATACTCGTGTGTGTGCAAAGGAGTAAGGAATAGAGTGAGTGAGTGAGTGAGAACATTCTGGTCACGCAGAAGGCCGGAAAAGAACGGGTGGCCCTTGAATCACGTGGTCTGAGATAAGGAAGACATGCTATTCCCTGGAGCAAAGGCGTGATCAGTTAAGACGTGGCAAGTGAACCTCACTAGCGCATTGAGAAAGGAGTAACATAGCACAGTGATGTCTTCCATATTTATGAACAGCCGCACAGCTCCGTCAATGGAGTATATCCGAACGCCCCTAACCTCGAACAAAACATTCCCATAGCAACCGGCATTTAGATCTTAGTGGCAGCAATAAGATAGCGAACTTCTGCTTCGAAGAGATTTTTATGTATTGAGATCAAGGTTTTTTTCTCGCCTTCTTTTCGAGTGAGACATTGGTGGGGTGTTCTATACTTACGGGGCGTACTTATCGAGCGATTATATTAATAGAGGTCACTATAAGAGCCGCAATTAAAGTTTGCCATTATAGAAATTCTAACGGGAGGGAGCGTTTTCATTTTATTGCTTTTTTTTCTTTCTTCTTCTGTTTTTTTTTTTTTTTTAGTCTTCGAATGATTTTTATCTGTTAGTGTGAAGATGATTAATGACAGAGGAAATAGTTCTTTTGTTCATAATTCTACACCAGGCGAGAAATAGGTGCTGTGAAAAGACGGCCATATTTACATAGAGAATACTACAGTTCTTCCTAGTATTACAAATGTAATCTAAGCCAAGGATGCACACTCGTGCGTGTGTACGTGCATGCGCGAGATCGCTTAGTGTATTTAGACATTAGGTGTAAGAGACTGAGGCTATCAAAATGATGTCAGTCTTGTACTAAATGCTATCCTAAACTTTACTGTAGTAACATTGCCTTATTCGAACCAAGAACAGAGGCGACTCGAGCATAGGCACTGCGGAACTGCAGCACCTCCAATTTTTCTCGATAAAAATCCATCTTGTAGCACTTAGGGGGGGGAGGGAGAAGGACGCTAGCAGCACTGTGTTTACCAGTGTCATATTGCTACGCGCGCAAGCATATCACGTCATAGTGAGATCCGAGCTATTAGCATAATACGGCACTGTCCGTCGCGCAGTTCCACTGTTGTTTATATGCAGTTTGCGCCAGTAGTGGAGTGTTCGTAGTGCTTATCGTATTTACTCCGTCTTTTTAAATATTTGGACATTACAATTAAAGACATAACATTTGTTATAGTTTTATTTTAGAACATTTATAAAATCCATTATGATAATGGATTTTATTTTTAAGTAATTTTGAATTATACTAAACTGTATAATTTTATCGATTATGTGTGTATGTATATTTCGAAAGTTGCAGTACCCCACGATTTCAAGCCACGAGTCGCCACTGACAAGAACAAACGTTCATGTTACTAAACAAGAACATGTGTGTATGGGGGGATAGGGTAGTAACGACGCTCTTTGTTTCATTATGTTGCCCATTGCGTTTAAGACAAACCATTGCCTTTTTAAAAATCTCGTTTATTTATTGTTTTTTGAATAATAATTGTAGTAAAGCAATGTTTTTATTTGCAATAACCATATATAAATATTGTTATAAATATAAACGTTTGACATCCGCTTCTTTGTTTGATTAATAGCCATGAGATTAATATGAACCATTATAAAAGGCAGGTTAACCACGTCGTAGCACAAGGATGCTATGAAACTTTATAAAGACGTTTCAACTGAAGGTGAGTTCACTTGTGTTATACGGAGATGGCTGTAAACTGAGATTTTTCACAAGATAAACAGACATTTTGACCTTTTACCGGATGATACACTCAATTAACACGCGTAATAATGGCCTCGCAGACTTAGCTGTTAAGGCGGCAATTTCAATTTCAACATTCATTTCAAATTAGGAAATACAAATGAAGGGAAGATGATCGGGAGAGTTATTTTAATAAAAGCCAAGCATGAAAATGGCAGATGGTAGTATATTGTTTTAAAAGCCTAGGGCACCCTTTTTGCCCTGTTTTCGTTGGAGAAAGTAGAGAGTAAACGCAAAAGGAAATGTGAGAATCCAGCGATTTCAATGTGGGGCCGAGAATACTCTTGTTGTTTAAAATAATAAGAAAATTTCATAATTAGAATAGTATTCTCTAAAATATGAGCCACTCAGTATACATACTGACATATCATTTGGAAACGTAAGCTATAAAATATTCTCTTACTTTTATGGTTTGGGACAGACTAGCTAGAAAAGGCCATCACAGTTCTGATGATATTCTGCTTCATTTAGGAAAAAAAAAGTATGAAATGATTTAAAATTATACTGAATCCGAGAAATTATATTCCGTTTAAAATGGGTTATCTGATGCTCAAATAATGAACGATAGCTATTTTAACATTCTGGTTCTGGGAGGAAATTCATACTCAACTCCTGTTCATGCTATTTCCCGTAGATATGCTGCTACGGATTTCCTGTATCATAGCAAATTGTCTCTATTAATAGGCAACATACGGAAAATGCGAAACCTGTCGACAGAGAAAGTGTTCCCTTCCAAGAGAACATGGAAGGGAGCCCATGGAAGGGAACACTTCCATGGGCTCATAGAACTGTCTCAACAAGATATTCACAGATGAGTGACTGCTCCAAGGATTCCTCATTTTTGATACCTAAGAGAAAGTATCTTTATTTTACACCACAAAAAATGAGTTTGGAAACAGTCAAATAATATTTCTCTCGTAGGTTTATGGTTAGTTATTGACAATTTTTTCCCTTTCTCAAATTTTATCCTTTTTATTGACAAAACAAATTGAAATAATAAATCTTCTCTGGCTGAAGGGACTTTAATGAACTCGGTATTTTGGTATTTAGAAACATTTTAAATTTGAGTAATTTAAATTTTGATTTCAATAGGACCGTTTTAATGAAGAAATTGTAATTTTGTTTTTCCTAATTTAGTCCCTGACATAACCAATTATAACCAAACTCAGAATGCCTCAATAAATTCCACACAGTGATAAGTACTAAAGTTAAACTGTTTTTCTATATTTTCGTAAATCAGTTTGCGAAACTGGACGCGTTCAAGATGGTTCGACTGAAACAAAGAAAACCCATGGGGGGGGGGGGGCTGAAGGCTGGACATTTATTTATTTATTTATTTTTTTTCAAATTCCAAGAACTAAATTTTAACAGTATCCTTCCAGCCAGATGAGAAATGAATAACGTACACGGGTTAAATGAATCAGAGAGATATTTCAAATTTCTCAACAAGTACCTAAGAAAACTGAAGATGTTACTCATTTTTAATCAAATTAAAAATAAGTAAAAGAAAGGATATAATTAATTATCCGTCGTTCTTGGATAGCCTACCATAAAAACAATGTTCGCCTTTGAAACTTTGAAAGTTTAGCGAGCAATAGACACTTTACAAGAATAGAACCTCCGCTATGAGTTGCCTTGGTATTGCAGTGTTTAAGATATTACCTGATAAAGCATTGAAAATGAAAATTAATTTATTCAGCATCGGAACTAACATTTCGATACAGCCGTCGGCCAGCGAAGTCTTAATCAACAGGTTACTCGTGAGATGGTTTGTAATTGTGTAAGCTATCAATGAACTTCAAATATTTTTAAAAAATTGCCTAGCTATAAAATTATACTAGATGTCAAGATGAGCCTTTCATAACAACTGTTATGATTTCATTTGCTAAAATTATATGGCTGTCTGGTCATTTTATAATTCTTTCTCAGATTATTTTAGCATTTTTGAACAGATAGCGTATACATTTTATAGGTTTTCTTGTTAATTAAAACAACAAGCCGACATCTTTACGAACTAAAAAAAATTCCCGACAATCTGATCATACAATCCATTATTAGAGATTAATGGTGGGTAAGGGACGAACACACCAAAGAGAAATATCGAAAGGAAACCTGATAAGACGTAAATAATACTAGATGAGTACCGCCCAGCTTATTAGACTGTATGTTTATCAAAATTATGTTTTTTTTTTTGTAATCTTCGATAGAGGGCACTTATATGAGTTAAACTATAGTCATTTTTAGCTGTCTTCTTCACAGGAGCTAGCAGGGTGGTATCAGAAGCTGGAAAGATAAAGGTGAATGAAAATTTCCCCCCTCTTACCAAACATCCTCTCGAAGTTAGTGGTAAAAACATCTTCGTGGTCTTCCAGTTAATTGCACTTGATTCTTCGCCATTGATAGAGCTCAGGATGTTACACCGCCCACCGCACCAAATTATAGACAAGATGCGAGAAGGGAGTCCACTATTAATATGCTACGAACGTAGATCATTTGAACGAAAAGCCGAGACTTAATAAACAACTAGTTGATCACATACAATGACCCCTCCCTTCTCTCAGGGTACATTGTCACTAAACAAGCCTGTCATGCTATATTTGGTATGCTACCGCATGCGGTATGTTACTGCTTCGTGTTTGTAATGCTATCTGAGGGACGGGAGGCGTTTTGAACCCTTCAGCATAATATTATGTCCAGAGAACCAGGCGGCAACAACTGAATGTACTTGTTAAGAATCCTTACAAAGCAGTATTACAAGAGAGCACTAAGTGCGCATTTTTAAAGTCCCACAATTACAGGGCGTGTGGCCTTAGATGAGATAGAAGCTTACGGTAAGCGTTAGCCTGCTGTAGGGGATCACACACCAAAAACAGCGAGCTACTAGCGATCCAAGAATCTTAAGTAGGTCCATAATTATTAGTTCCTAATGAGAGGCCCTGCATTGCGATAGTTGTAATCATTACATGTGAACTGATATTAATGAAACAAATGATTCGAGACGTCCATCTAACGTATAAACAGTGAGTTAGGAATGAAGACTCATAAAGCACGCTAAGGCTGTCTCTATCGTTAAAGGTCCATTAAAGAAATTCAATGACAGAACGAAGAAAAAAAGACAAACATATAGACTGATGATTTCAGCGAGAAGGAAGCAACTAATTACTCTGGTTAGTTTGTAGCCTTGCGGGCTATAAATTAAATTAAGGACAGACTTAGGTGTAGGCACTGGAATCATTAGTGGACTGTTGAAATCTTTATTTGTAGGTGCTTGGGGGGAGGGTACGCTAGCTGTGTCTAATGCTAAACGGGATCTAATGCTTGCTTGATCCATTACAAACGATTCTATTAGGTCTAATACACTTATTCTCTTCGTGTGTGTGTGTGTGTGTGTGTGTGTGTGTGTTTAAAATTGCATCAACAATTGATTTCAGGGGTAATCAGGAGTTTCTACTTCAATATTTTATAATAATTGTTTAAAGCAATCCGTTGTCAATTATGATAATTAGAAGGGGTGTCAAAATGCTCGTGAAAATAATTTTTTTTTTTTTTCTTAGTCGAATATTCGTCAGCACTTTGGGTATAATCACATGACTGTCGCTTGCCACTTTATGTTTTAATTTATTACACTTCGATGTCATAATGGGATGAGGATTTTAATCTTAAAAAACAAACAAATAAACAAACGCTAATCGTCCAAAAGAGGACACGCATTTATCCAACATAACACAGCAGTCTTAGCTGTTTTAGCCGTAACTAAGCGCTTCCGACTTCCGATCTTGCAATAAATGAAGTTTTTGCTTATGAGCTGATATTTTCTATCAAAGTAGAATAGTAAGACACTTTATTTATTTATTTTTTTTATTATTCCTTGTATTGAACCGCCACCTGACTTACTGGGGTGCTAAAGCGGTATGAGAAAGACGTGTGGTCTCATGTCGCTTTCATATCATGGAATATACTGCGCAGCTACAGTACGCACACGGTTTTTATTTATTTAATTTGAAAAAATAATGTATGCATTCTCTTACTGTTAATATTATTTTAATAATGGATAGTGCGAAAAATGCAAATAGAGTTTCGTATATCGTGAAGGTGCTGATATTATACAGCACTATTTCATTTTTTATTTTATTCATTTTTTGTCATCGTCCCCTTAACGTATTAGGATCAATACTTTTCACAGCCAAGAAAGTAGGTTTCGTAAATATCTTGCTAATGATAGAAAGGTTATTCCTATATAGTCCACCATGTCTGTCAGTTACATGTGCTCTCTGAACCTTTTGCTATTTTGTGGGGATAATAACCCGCATTTCTCGAGGGAGAGAGGGAAAGAGGAAAAATCTCTCCACCGAGGTAACTAGTCTCACTCCCTCAGTTTAAAAGCCCCTATACACTTTCCTTGCTTTCTAGAAGGATTCGCCTCAAGTCTTTCCAAATTATTATTATTATCATTGCCGGGGAGTCAAGGACTCATCGAGAGAGACCTTAGATCACCCACACCAGTTGTCTTAGCCGATGTTATTCAATCGGCGACTGCTGGATAGATAAACATATAGTGTTTTTATGTTATTCATCACTTCAATTCATTCAATCCACCTTATAAGTACAGCAAAGTCTTGTTTTATCCATCTTTTATTATCCGGAACACTCATCAATCTATTGTGTCCATTGAGCACACAACCTTAAATTGAAACTCATTTGAAAACAAAGGACTTTAGAATATTTATTAGCACCCCATGTCTTCATCTTCACTATCTACAAAACTACGTAGTTTGTGCGCTATACTTAATTCAGTTTTAATTATTATTATTTTAAATAACGGGAATTGGAGACATGGATTTACGGTATTAGCACTACTAATTTTATTGATTACTACTGGAGATTATTGGTGTAAACAATACTTAGTAATGAAATCTGTCTCATATTCTGTGACTATTTTGGATGGGAGGTATTACAGTATCTAAACGAAAAGAATAAAGAATTAGTTGGTGGTTTTAGATGGACTGTCAATCTGCAGCTGGCAATAAATAAAGCGTATAAAATGACTTTAATTGATCGTTTTATGGGTACTAGGTTTTCGTAGTGATTTATTTGAATTGATTTTATAAATTCATTAAAAGTTCGTCTCTATCAATTCTTTAAACAAACAAGTCTTTTGTATCCATTTTCGGAACAGTTTAATTACATAGATTAAGCCAATGGAACTAATGTTTCACAGTGTTCTTTCATTTACGGGCTTCTGTATATTCATAGCATGTGATCATATTATAGGTGTTTCAATAATTCGTAACCATTTTACGCTAAAGAATATTTGACCTATGTCAAATATTCTTTATATATATATAAAGAATATTTGACATAGATATCATTTGATACCCGGAGATATCAAATATATATAATATTTGATATCTCCGGGCATCTTATATCAGGACAAACAAGTAACAAATTACTGAGTAAATTACAGCTACAAGACTACTAATCTAATTAGTAGTCCGTATTCAGTTTATAACTTTAATTTAACATCGTTTACTACTAAAAGCATGCCTTTTACCATGAAAAAAAAATGGAGGCGTGTACTTGTGCTGTTTTATTTATGAATAATGTAGAAGAAAATTATTGCGTTTTGTTTGCGCGCTTTATGGATATCCTGTGAAATATCTTTGACCTTTTCAATGCTTTACGTCGAAGTGGGACGTACATTGCAGAATATAAATGTTAAATTAAGAAATTTATACTTATCTTGGGATGTGAAAGAGGTGCTTTGAAGCATCGAAATCAGATGACCTAATTTTAACGAGGATATATTCCTTACTCGAATGTGTTTGCTCTCTTTTATTGTGAGAAAGTATCTTGATATGCTCATCAGTTAGATGGACTTTCACTGAACAATACATACGCGGCTATTTATGTAAGGTCAAAACCTGTATTTCTAGAGCGTGATCTGTTTGTTCAAGTTATTATGTAGTTTATGGCACTAACGATGGTTAGAAGAACAAGGCCTTTTCCCATCTAGGATTTCTACTTTTGTTATCACAATCTAACCAACGGGGAGGATTCTGTAATAACCTAATTATTCAGAGGCCATTGGTGTGTTTAAAATGCAGGAAGTACCACTGCTTACAACTCAATTGTGTGTGTGTGTGTGTACGTACTTACTTCCATAGAGATCTATTAAAGTCCTGATTGTCTGAAGATAAAGTGAAGTTGATACGATTCTAACATCGTAAATCGTTTCTTGTTGACAGATTCTAATAAAACTAGCTACGGTATTCAATTTTATCTTTTTTTTTTTTTTTCACAGCGAATAAGTACTCATTCTTTTCTTTCTAAAAATATTTCCTTCTAAGAAAATATTCTTCTCATTTGTGTCCATTAATTTTTCTACATGAGATAAATGTTATTTGTCGTGGCATCTAACTTTCATACAAAACGCTTTTCTTAGAATATTTGAATCAGCGAGTGATTTGTAATGAATTAATCAAAGGATACTTATCTGAAAGACCCTCCCTACCAGTCGGTATCGGCAGTGCCCATTCGAACTCACCAAAATTGTTGGTGAGTTCGAATACTGTGTAGAACGTGAAGGATTTTTAGAAGAGCTTTTCATATATATGAGATGCGTGAGGGATGAAAGATTTTTCATTCTTAGTATTGGGTTTTTCATGTCACAAAACAAACTGACTAGCGTAACGTCGCTCCATACAAATGTAATTAATGTTAGAATGTGTGGTTAATTACAACTACATAGTATATTAGGTTGTTTAATGCGTTTGTGTTTCCCCATCACAACAATAGGCGACCGGACTATTTGTTATGCTTGAAGGACCCCAAATTTTCTAGTACAAACCTAAATATATAGATTTCAGCAAACAAAATGTACAACGGGTACATTCAGACAAAGAGAGAGAGAGAGAGAGAGAGAGAGAGAGAGAGAGACAACGCGGAAAATGTTTTTCCACTGTTCTCTTCTTTCTTGTCTTGACGATGAAAGAGAAGAACAAGACAATAAAAACAGATAAAAATGAGAAACAAATGGACAAGCGAGCAAAGAGAGAGAGAGAGAGAGAGAGAGAGGTGTGCTCGCTCGGTTGTGTGAGAAAGACGATGTACTCCCTTATTTTGGAATAAACAGAGAATTTTTTAAAATAAAGATCAAACTCGTTATTTTGATCAATATATTTCTTTTTTTAAATCCTACATAACTGAAAACATTATCACTACCTCAGGAAATATTCAGATTTATCCGGAAATTCAAAAAAAAGTATATGTGTATCCTGTAATTCCCTTTCTGATAATGAAGCATCACTGGCGTTGCGTTGTACATACTCAATTCTCACAATCTACATGTTTCTTGAATATTTCAAATTTGGTCTGTTATATACGTTTGATCTCTCTCTCTCTCTTATATATTTGCTCTACTTATTTCTCCACCATATACCGATTCAGCTTTTATAATATCACGGAATCAGGTCGCTTGGATTTATGCCGAAACAACCACTTCTATGAGTCCGTGTTTTATGTCTGAATGCGTGTGTTCCGATTTGCCTGTTTCGCTGAATGAAAAAAATCCTTCCATCTGTGTACGAGACCGGCTAACTCACCTTTACTTGAAAAACCATAATAGAGGATTCCTATTCTTAGACGAGATTCGAACCCAGGTCTTTCGCATAAAAGGGCATCATTGTTACCGACCGAGCTACAGGGCCTCAAAAATCTGGAAGCAGAAAAAGAATATGAATTAACAAACGTTTGATACTATCAAGAACTGCTACAGAGACATGAATAAAAAGTCTGTTCTTAATTATGAGAAACTGGTGAAAGCATGGTGAAGTTTTTTTTTTTTTGCATCTGTTATTCTATCAATTAAAGCGTGCTGAGCTTGCAGTTTTGAGTCTTTGTCTCAATGCAGATATGTTTATTGGTTTCTTAATACCCTTAAATTCTTCTATAAATATAAAATTCATAACTAAAAAAATATTTTTTTTTTATTTATCTACTATCTGTGTTAATTAATACATTCTATTCATGTCAAACAAGGAAGCAGTTAATCTCATTTTCTTTCCCCTATCAACTCCTCTATAACGGGCGCTTGCTATGGAGAACAAACACGGAACTTTTTTTCCCCAAGTTACTTCTGATCTCTAAAAAGCACGGTAATGATCTCACCTAGGGTGATGAAACTGTATCTATCTGCTAAAGATATTTACAAACATCCATGCCACTGTAGGAATGGAATTCCACAGCTTATTTGCTGGTCAGTGTAAATGCTATCTACCTGTCTACTTAGACTACCAAGATGGCATTTATTTGTGGATTCACTTTATTAAGTGGGTTGCTAATAGAATGTATAACTATCTTCATTAAAACCACTGAGATATAAATAATGAGATATAAATTGAAATATCTTATTCTCAGAGCCACATTCAGTGTACACATTTTATGAAAAATGTGTACACTGAAGACCACAGAACATTTTTATTTGTAAAGACAGAATAATGTGCAATACAAATAATAATTAAGTAAATGAGGAACAAACAGATTTTTAATTAAACAGTCATTATTATTTTTAAAGCTAGAAATAGATATTTTAAAATAATGATGAGCATTATGACGCTTAATATTAAAAGCAAATTTATTTTTATATCTGTATGTAAACAAAGAACCTCCTTAATGAGAGAGATAGGTATTCTAGACTGGCGATAATTTCTGTTTTTCCATATGTTCACTGGGCATCCACAGGTGCCGTATGCTCACTCCGATGCTCGGTGATGTGCCATATACCAGGGTCTTGCCATGTAGTCCTGGAGGCTTCAACTCTCTGAAGATCACACACACACCATCCATCCATCTCATTGACGTTGACGGTCTACCCCTTCCTCTTTTTCCAGGAACTTTACCTTCTATTACTGTTCCGAGAAGTCCTCCTTCCATCCTTTCAATGTGTCCAAAATATTTTAACTTTCTTCTGTCAATACCCTTAAGACGCCTTAAAGTTCTACTGATCTTTTCTAACACCGATTCATTTGTACGCCTTTCAGTATATGGTATCCTCAACAGCCTTCGGTAACACCACGTCTCAAAAGCAGCTATCCTATAATTTCTGTACAGTGTATTAAATATAAACTATTTTACTAAAAAAAAAAATAGGAAAAATTAATCCAACGAAAATGTCAATAATAATTACTGCTAAGATATGTTCGTTAAAAAATTGTTATCAGCTAAGTAGAACTTTATGTAATAGATCGCTTCTAATACTTCTGTTATCGTAATATAAATACGAGGGACATCCAGAAAGTAAGTTCCGTTTTTAAATATTTTCACTGCAGCGCTGCGATCGCAATACTGCGCATGCGCGCTGAGTTTATTGATTCGTTAGTAAGGCGTTGGTGCCATTTTCAGACATTCTCGCAGTGCGTACGCTTCTTGGTGTGTGTTTATAATGTCTCAGAAAATCGAATCGCCCTCCGCATGTGAAATGAGGTCAGTCATCCGTTTCTTGAACGCGAGAAACGTTAACGCAGCTGAAATTCATCAGCAAATTATTGAGGTTTATGGAGACACAACAACTTCTCGACACCTTCGGCTGGGAACAATTCCGTCATCCCCCATATAGTCCTGACCTCGTGCCAAGCGACTTTCACCTGTTCAAACATCTGAAATCTTTTCTTGGTGGCCGGCGGTTTCAAGACGACAACGAGGTCAATGAAGCAGTCAATACGTGGTTTTTGCGTCACAGGCGGCGACAACCTTCTACGACGAAGGTATACAACCTCTTGGTGTCCCATTATGATAAATGCCTGAACAATGGCGGAAATTATGTAGAAAAGTAGTGAAAGATGTCTACTTTAATTTTCAATAAAGTTTTTTTTTTTTTCGTAAGTATATTTTCGTTTCTCTGACAGCCCATCGGAACTTACTTTCTAGACTTCCCTCGTACATGTTGGCGATCAATACAATGGACACCTTGGTGGTAGGAGTTGTTCCTACTGTATTTCAGAATATTTAACCCTCAACCCATCACTGTGCTATGGTCACGTGAGATTATAATAAAAATGACGGATAGTAAATCAATCTGTTAGCATATTTTGAAGTAATCATAGGAAAGTCAGTCATTGCAATCCTATCCTAATTTAGCAAATTTTGATTGTTAAATGATTTCGTACTAATTTCAGTGGTGAAAATGTCCGTTCATTTATTTATCTTACGTGCTCCTTCATAACACGTGACAGATAACACTAGTTGTAATCTATCTCAATGCCATAGAATCCACTGGAGTTACAAGGTCATCTTTCTTTTCTTTTTTTTTTTTACCTCCTCATTTCTTTAAGTTCTTTTAATAAGCAAATCTCCTCACTAACACAAGTGAGACAACAATGCGTCTTACCTACACATAGCAGTACCCATTTCGATTTATTTATTTCAGTAGATAACAAGCTTTCGTGCTGATTGTCAAAGTGGAAAGAATGAACGACAGTTAAAGTACATAGATTTTCTTTTCTGCACATGCTCATTAGAACACATCTCGTGAAATGGACTGCTTCTGATTAACAATTAAAACACGCTGCATGCATTGTTAATGTCCACCTATTAATCATGGCTGACGTTTCTCAAAAATGAACATCAGTTTTTTTTTTTCTGCTTCTTTTTTTTTTGTTTCCTAACTGAACACCAGGTTTGTGTAGCGTATTTATTTAACGATTCAGTTAGTTGGGAAGTTAATTACACCACACGACAGCAATCGGTACAAGAGGTCGCTTCATATTTATGCTGTTATTCAATAGCAAGGGGCTTTCAGCCTTGATGAGTGAAATCCCCCGTAATTTAATAACTGGTTGGTCACAGCCTTATTTGTTTTTCCACATAAATATATACCACAGGACACTGGGACGGTCTGTCATTATGCTAACTCTTGTATAGGTTCTAGACTGCCTTTGTGTGTGGTGCTCTAGTCTGTCATCTGTACAACGCATAAATAAATGAGAGTTTCAACGAACCGGAACTTCTAAAAAAAGACGGACATTCAATTCTCTGTTCAGAAATATTACACTGTTTTGTTAGCGTACTATCTACCAGATTAAAACATTTGGATTTGCGTTTTAGCAATAAATAATGGCAAAAATGCATGTTGTAGCTCCCCGAGGTGATTTTTTTTTTAGAAGAAAGTTATTGGTGCGACTAAGATATGTATGAGGCATTATGTGATATCCACTCATGAACCACTAGGTAGGTGATCATTAATGTTAGGTCTCCTTTGGCTCAGATAACCGTCTTGGCATTGGCTCCACTGCACCAAGGAAGGTGTCTCGAGGTATTCTGGATCAACTAGACAGGAATAAACTCCCTGAGGTCAGCGAGACAATGGCATCGACGTTGATAATGGGTTCCGTATGATTCCACAAATTTTCGATGAGGTTCAAATCAGAAGAATAAGGTGACCAGGCGAATACATGTGTTTGGTATGCTCTTGGAACTATGCTTATATAATGCTGATCTTGTGAAGTAGGGTGTTGTCTTGTTGGAAGAGACCAGATCCATCGGGGCAACATTGTCACCATGTAGGGCAATAGTTTGTCAAAAAAAATTCCTTGGTAAAATTAGCGGTTATGATAGGTTCAACGGAGATGAGAGGACCAGTGATGTCCATGAGAAGAATCCCCATACCGCCATCATGAGCGGCCTGTTTCTGACCAATCGTGAGGCTGGTTGATTATAATGGTGGATATGAAAGATTGAATATTATTTGGATGATATTTGTTCCCCTGCTTGATACATGACTGCAGTGAGAGAAACAACATGCGGCAAATAATATACTGCTTGGTTAACTGTTACAGCGAAGCAGAATTCGACAGGAAATCTATAAAAATTTCAATTCAAAAGGTTGTTCGATAGTAAGCATGGTACATGTGTGTTTCTGAATAACATAAATATGCTGTGGCGATATTCCATTTACCAAGGCAAATTATTATTGTGAGAATGTCCTAAGTGGAGGATGAATAACGATTTTATAAACACGTAAATGTTTATAATTTAGATGTTTAAGCAGTTTTTTTATTTTGCTAATCTAAGTTTAGTGAACATCGTTTTAATTCTGTTTACAAGGAATAGAGTTCAGCTGCAGATATTTTCAAAAATTTACATTGCTTGGATCATTGGGTGATATGATTGAAAATAGCCTATTTTCAACTGAATGAATAAAAACAAGTCCGTTGTTTCATAATTTCTAAAATATTTTAAGAAATTGTTAGTTTAACTGGTATCAGTACTACGCGCGCTTCTGCATCATTCAATAAAGTATCCTTCCACTAGAAGATTGATATTTGATAGAATATAAAGGATAAGGTATTTGACAACCTACATATCAAATAATACAAACCTATGGCTGATATTTTCGTTAAAATAATAACAAACCTTTTTTTTCTGGCATTTCATCACTTTACTTGCTCATGAGACAAGGAATGAAAACAAAACGGATCAGAAACGTTAAAATCATCAATGAATCTTTGAAACAAAGATTAATGCTAATAAAAACATTAGCAATGAATCTTAACTTCATTAATATTAATTTCTTGTTTAAAAAATACCTCTATCAACTTAGCTAAATTTAATTTAGCTCTTGGATATATATCCAAATGCAATATATGTAATAACCAAATATCGATTCTCCAAATCAAAACAGCAGTCTCGAAGGTAAATCTAAAAACACTGCTACTGACTACTTCGTGTAAAATATCGAAGTTTCACTTAATTTCTCACTAACATTAGAACTTCTTGTGCATAAGAAGTCAGCTCTTTCCTCAAAATTAGGATATAAGGTAATCTCAGTCTCAGGTGAAGCTTAATCATATCAAACAGCTCAATGATTTCACAAATAATGCCGATGGTAATCTTTTTTAAAATTATTAGAATATTTTATGAAGAAAACAAGCTACTTTCTGATTTTTGGTTAAAATCCTGAAGACATAAACGGGATCAAGCATAAAAATTGCACGCATATTTATAATTCAAACTGATGATAAGCACTGTAAAGTATACAAATTAAAAATCGATTTACTCAAGAAATGTTCAAAATATTTATATTTTAGTAAAATATTTATACAACTAATTATATTTAACAAAAAGTTATTAATGAATTTTTAACTTATCTTTAAAATTTATATTTTTTAGGTTTACAATAAACCTAAACTATACTAAAACCATAACGAAAACGTCAGTCTACAGTAGCGAACAAATTAATCCGAACAAGCAGAATTTTCGTCAAGTTTTTAGTTTCGTTTTACTATTTTTCGATTTTGCTTTTAGTTCACTGTTTTGGTTGGGTGCTGCCTTTTTAACTGTTTCTGCGATGTTTATTAATAGTGTTGTGCATTTTTAATAGTGTAAACAAGTTGACAGTCGTAGTGTTTTATTCAATTTGGGTAGCTATAAAAGGGATACATCTCCAAGAAAGAGTTCAAAAATATGTACTATTTTAGCACACGTCCATGACAAAATAAGGCGAATTGCCAATGAATGTGGTGTTAGTTTGGATAATGTTAATGCGATTTTAAAGAGATCGTTTACTAGTTAGGAAAAGGCCATTAGCAAAATGAATCCAGGATTGTCTGCTGCAAATAGAGACTTGGCAGCTAGTGGGATTAATGTTTCTGACATGACAGTCCGTCGAAGATTGTTGGAAGCAGGAAGGGCTGCCCACAGACCAAAAAAGAAACAACTGTTGACGAAGACTATGCAGATAAAGAGATTCCAGTGGGAAAAATTGTACAAAGATTGGACTGTTTGGAAAGTTGAAGAAGGTCATATTCTCCGATGAAAGCCATTTTTTAGTCCAAGGAGAGCAAGTGCCCTACGTTCACAAATCAGCGGCTGAGAAGCCTACTCTCACCCACCTTCAACAAGCTTCTAAACACCCAGCTAAGGTATGTTCTGAGATTAAAAATATTGGAGTAAAGTTCTTTGTCTTTCTGGTCCCACAGATCCAGAAAGGCAAAGAACTCACCTTCCAATAGAATATCGTTCCATGCCTCACTTCAAAAAAAGTGAAAGAGTTCCTTAAAAATCACAACATCCAATTGCTTCTGAGGCCAGGTAACTCTCCTTACATTAACACAAAAGAAAATTCGTGGGATATAATGAAAAGGAGACTTGGAAAATGAAATTGTGATACAAACGATAACTTAATACAGTCCATTACAAAAACATGATTTCGAGACGCAGAAGTAATAAAAAAGTGTTCTTCGTTGGTAGAGTCCATGCCTAAGTGAATTAAGGAACTTAATAGGAACCGAGGAGCACATATAAATTATTAGGTAAAGTTGGAGTTTAATTTTTGTACTATTTTCTTTGAAAATTAAAATTTTTCTTTAAAATGTGAGTGTTCGGATTAATTTGTTCGTTACTGTGTAACTAAATATAATAGACTAAAAGATTATAAAAGTAAATGGTCATTCACGCCTACCTAACAGCAAGTTTTCTATCCTCAGAACAATCGTCCTTTTGTTGGTGTGCTTGGTCTACGAGGTGCTATTAAACTTATGCCAGAGTTGCTGGCTAGTAGACTCGAATGCATCCAGCAGTTACCTCATGTTGGACAGTGGAGGGTTCTTGCCGTGAATACTTTGTCCCAACTCATCCCTCAGATTAACGATGTTTTGTGACATGGAGCATGACCTGCTAGAACTGATACCAGACGGATAAACTGCAAGCATCGAAGTATTTAGCTGGTAGGTAGCACTGATTCATGCTGCTGTCACCATGTTCTGGTCTTGCTTTAGCTTCAACAGCAGGAACCAAGATTTGTCCAGGAGAATTTTTCAGCCCTTCATAGCTGTGCTTCTGCTCTCATTGTAACTGAATGCTTTTTACTAATAGGATGGTGAAACTGAGTGATTTTTTTCTACTATACTCCATCTATGGATCAGGACATTGTGCGTTTGTAATATATTTCCGAGAAAAACCATATTATACTAATGCTACCGTTTGTTTGATTTTTAGGGTCACGATTCTCGTAATTCTGAATCAGTCTCTAGCATCGAGATGTTCTACATGGTTACTGACTAAATATTTTTTGGTTATTCAATATTTGCCTGCGCACTCTCGACTAGTGGTTCTCAACCGGTCCAGGGTGCGCCTCAGGAGAGGGATTTAATGTAAAAAATTGTAACAGCGATATAAATATCTTCACCTTCCTTTACCGTGGTAATCTTCATAGCCAATTATTGTTAAATAATTTGATTTCAAAGAAACCTATTGAAGTTGTTACAGAGCGGTTTATCCTGTCTGTAAAGTCTGTTATGCCTGTTAATTGCGTGTATCCTGTGGTTGCTTTGTCTTCTTAGAGAATGAAAAACACGATTTTCCAGAGGGTAAAATTCTACCACCTTCTTATGAGATCGGCGTATTCACCTTCGCTTGAAAAGACTCTATAAAGGTTCTACACACCCTAGAAGGAATCCGAACCCCCATTAGGTCTTCCCATTCAACCAAAGGACATAGGCCGTTACAGATTCAGTTATAGAAGATCATCGAAACAGTTTTTTCCACCTTAAATTCACTATTTCATTTATATGTCTTTAGCCGTTTCTTTCATGCATTTTACTATTAAAATTATTAGAAAAGTAAGGTTTGGAAAAGAGGGATGAGTTTTTCAAAAGAGAAAAGAATATGAGCTTTAAAGATTGCAAAGCACTAGACTCTGTTGTGCATGAAAACACTCATTGTGTCTGCGTGACACAGGAAAGATTTGCCCATCCAATGTAAGAAAAGTGTATGGTGTGTGTGTGGGGGGGGGGGAATAGTGATGATTATAGTCGAACTGGCATTACTGACGCCAGTATCATGCTACTCTTGAAGTCATTTAGCTCATTATTTTAAAGTTATTACACACCAGCTAACTTACCATACACACACATAATCCTTCCAAGCATCTGCATATCGCTTGATATATTCTTAAAGAGAAACATGTCCTGTTTTTGAGGAAGGGAGAGATTCCAAAGAAAAAGGGACGGATTTAATACATTACAATAAAATAGTAAAATAGTAACAAAGTTCATAAAACAATAGTTTTTTGGAACTCTGTTCAATGCGCCAATCATTGTAGTGAGTAGAGTCTAATGGCAGATAGGAGACTGTGGTGAATGTTACGAAGCACTACTAGTAATAAATGACTTTGGTTTAAAACAGACAATCTTCAAGATGCCAATTGTTTCGTCTTTTATCACGTTGTCTTGTCAGTGCAGTCCTAAAAGAATCCTTAATAATGAGAGAACATGTGGGCCCCCCAAAAGTATCTTTTAAATAGTGAAATACCAAGGGAACGCATGCGAGGCTGTAGGTACACTTCCGGTAAGGCATTATGTAGCTTTTATTTCCAACAACCTTGATTTCTTAATGGGAATATATATTAGTTTGCTTTCGTGTTCTTACATTTTATATCTTTGAGCTTTTCACAACCACACAGAAGATTTCTACGGTGCAATTTAAAGAGTCTGATGTGTGTTATTTATATTGATTACTTCTATTCAGATTTTGTTGACCATCCGATCTCATATAGAGATGGAAAGGATTCCCAGAAACTCTTTTTCATCTAGCCAAACAAGTAAATTAGCCTGAAGAACAAACACATTTTACACTAAATACACTGGCATCACGGCCTTAGGTGGTGGAATTATTTCTTCTAATTCCAAATCGTTTTTATGTTGAGGCTCCAAGAAAATTTGATACATCATTTAATGTAAGAAATCAATTATAAAAGTAATGGAACTATTAATTTCTTCTAAAATTTTCATTTTAAAAAAATAATTTTAGTTTTTTACTTAATTCTTTAATAGTCGGCAAATACATCTAATAATTCAGACTCTGCAAATTAATTATCAAGCACTATATAACTCAAATTAATTTCAGCGGGTAATGCTGTAGCCAATAACATTTTAACTGAGGCTCGGCTATTGCTGTTACCCAGCCAGGACCAGAGCTTATAGCTCTCAATAACACTCATCCATACATTTTCTTCTACAGATAAAGGGGGAATATGAAAAGTATTCTTATTTCACCCATCTAGACAAATTCTTTTTTGTTAAATTAATTTAGTGCTAGTGGTTTAATTTTCTTTTGCATTAATATTAGCTGCCCATTAATGGAGAAACACGACAGACGTTGAATCTAGAGATTCTCGTTTCTAGAAAAAGCATCGAAGTTATCAGCAAAGGTGAAAAATTAATAAGTTGTCTGAACAGACAGATAACAGCAAAGAAAATGGGACATTGAAAATTTTAGCGAAAAATACCTGGAAAAAAAAAGGAGGAAAGTATTGACGAAAAAAACAGGACTATTAGTGTCGATGACAATGAGGTGTACGTGTCGCAATCTTGTCTGATCGTCTTAAATTTATGGATTTTCTTGTTGAAGATTAACTTGTTGAAATTGGCAAGAGTGGTGTTTTCTAGATAAGCATGTTTCAAAGGAATGCCATCTGTTCTTATCCTTAACAAAATCTGAGTGTATATGTATATATATATATATATATATATATATATATATATTATTTTTTTCAAATCCGATTTGCGATTCCTGTTAATCATAGTGTCAAGGAAATATCTTCATTGGGACGTGAGTTGCAAACACAAGCTCAAACACAAGCTGTCCTGTTGGCATCGATCCCTCGTGCGAGAAAAAACGACAAAGTTGTCACTGGATGTTTGAGATATTTATAATTCAATTTGAAGCACAGTTGAAACAAATTTGAATAATAAAAAAACTAGTTAGTAGTTGGTGTCAAAGAATAAGAAGCAGATAATTTAAATAGAAATAAAGAAATTATATATTTGTAATTAAAATTGTTTTAAATTATATTTTATGAATATTACCTATGAAATTTACGAGTGCAAAAAATCCCTTTAGTAAGGATTTTCGGAGGATTTTGAAGGGTAGTTAGCCAGTCTCAGAAGGGATTGAGGGGCTCCTGCCAGAAAACGCACAAACCACTAGAATACGCAATTGATAGCCATAATACACCATGAATAGGATTAATAGCTCTATCAGAGCGTTATTCAGGTTGTAAGATAACAAGTTACTTGGCATTTAGAGGCCATGTCTAACACGGAAGTGGGAGTGAAAAACATTATAATAATTTTTTTACCATTTTGTATTTCATAAACTGCAAAAAATAGCTAAAGATTATTATTTTTTGCCTTTTAGTTTAGCACGAATTATAAGATTAAAATAAATTACATTAAATTATATGGAAATCGTAATTTTTGAAAACGAAACCTTTAATTCTTATTGTAAGTCAAAACCATGTATTAGAATCTGAGGGAGCAGTTTATATATATATATTTGCAAATGGCAGGCTGTGGCACAGATTCTTGAAGAAAGTTCATTAAATTGTAGGTGACTTTCAATTCCCGGAAACATCACTCACTCGCGATATGAAATGCTAATAGGCTTCCATGCAGAGTTAATATAAATTTCTAAATTCTCCTGGATGAAAATGACAAAATATCTGTAGAGTGGGAATTACAATAACGATTTCATATGTGCCTTCATAAACAAAACTTCCACTTTTTACAATTTCGTTATTAATTTGTGTGTGCGTTTATTTCTCGTTAGTCCCCTCCCCTCTCTTTCCTGTCCTTGCATGTAATGTATTGTCTGGAATTAGACATTATTGATACAAAATATAACTTTTATAATCCATCATGAATATACATAACTCTGATGTTAAGTTCGATTGTAAAATGTTCATACTCTGAGTATATTTTTTTTGATTCTTTTTCTGGAATAATGAGTTTCGCATCCACCTTTAACAAGAGAACTTTTCGTTTTCTAAATTAACCCTTTTTAAATTAACCAAATCTATCTTCATTGGCATTAGACGAAGGAGCTATTTTCTCCCTGGAAATTCGACATTTCCAGCTATAAGATAATGACACCTTGCAGTTTTAGCTGTTACGATGAACATTTTAACTTACTCATATCCTCTAAAATACTTTATTGTGCAGAAAATCTCAATTACAATATAGGCCTCAAGACGATTGAAACATGCTACAAATAGAATTGCTCATAGCTCTATTACATTCACATTCATTAGTTCTTCAATTTTTTTTTCTACGACAGATGGAAGACTATTTGACTGTTGACAAAAGCACCACTGTTTTGAATAATTAATTACTTCCTTATAGACATATAATACCAGACAATATGACAAAAGACGCTTCATAAATATTCATAACCAAGATTAACTCGGAATTTTAATGAATGCTATTCCTCTAGTATGAATTTATGAATTATTTTTTGATGAATACAAATGATTTGTTTCAAATTCATGTTAAATTTCATAATTTAAGAGTTTGGAATTTTTAATAAGCTTTTTAAGTTTTTCGCTTCTTAATTTTAAAATTAAAAAAAATCAGGTGATTATTCCTTGAAACATTTCCATCTGGAATTGAAAAAAAATAATTTAATGAAGTTTTTATAATTTAAAAGATATTAAGAGAAATTAAAAAATTCATTAACATATATTGTTAAAAACTATATGATGGTTTGAAATTTCGTACACCTTAAATAATATATCATAAATAAAAATAAATGTTTATCTCATAAATTAGTTGCTTTGGTTTTCCCCTTCTGGTGACCGGGATAAGATTAGCCCCACTGTAGTCCATGCATGTCGTACGAGGCGACTAAAATGGGTACCAAGGGACGGTAATGGATGGTAATGCTGTAACCAATGAAGTTTTAAATGAGGCTCGGCTATTGCTATTCCTGCCATGATCAGAGCCTATAGCCCTATATTACCCTATCCATACATTTTCTTTACAGATAACGGGGAATATGAAAAGCATTTTTACTTCACCCAACTAGCGAAAACAAAACAAAAAAAAAATTTTAAAAAGTTGCTTTTGTTTTGTACAGATTGTAACAGAAGTGACTACCCAATAGAATTTGTATTTAATAGTTCATAACAGCAGCTTCAATTTCTCCTTTCGATGAAATAGATGATACTGAACCAATAAGATCCGTAATTTTTATAGGTAGTTGAGTCCTGTTTGTGATGATTGGATTACTCATTTCATCTGGTGCAACACCCAACTGGAGTAGAACTGGGTTGTGGTCCAACTAAGATCATTAATCACTGTTATCTGATATCGGTAAGTAACCTTTTTGAGAATGAATATGTTAAGAACATCTAGTCGTCCGATCGATCCATAGTGCGTTGGTTCGAACGGACCTGCAACTACAATATTTCTGTTAATAGCAAAATCATTTAGGATTTTGCCATTTTTGTTAGTAGTTCTACTGTTCCAAGCCGTGTGTTTTGAATTGAAGTTGCCAGCCATCATTACTGCTTCATTGGTTTCTAGTAATTCTGAAAGGTCCGAAGTAGAAATGTCAGTTTAGTGAGTTATATACAGAATAAATTTTGTCATTGCCAGCTCCCAGAGGAAATTTTAAATCTTTTTCGCACCAAAAACAAAGTACGTCGGCAATATCATAAAACTCTAACTCCTCAAGACTGTCAAGAACTTAATAGGATCACCAATTTAGTCCACTATGCTGTTAAGACTTCCGCACTCGGACAACATGCTCCGATCTCTACAACCGGGTGATCAATCTCTATGGAAAAATTTCAAATTCCTCTGCAAAACACCAAATTATATAAGTTCCACCAATATATGGCGAGAGTGGTACTGTATATCATTACGATGTAAAAGTGGAAGAATTCGCAGACAGTTGAACTACAGTTCAGTCCCAATTATACATTTGCAGACTTATCATTCATCTCCAAAGTGCATCGACAGGTACGTCGCATCCTGCATCACCGTATCCATCATTTGAATATCTGCTGAATATCATCAATCGAATCACAAACAAAGTTATTAAATGTTTACCGCAAAAAAAGCAATCATGCAAATAGTTGCTATCACAAATGCTATGCTTAGATTTAGCTGCTTTCCCACTAGATGAAAAAACAGCGGATATAATTTTAATTCCTACCAGGAAAAGATTTGAAATTTCCTCAGAATTACCGACCCACGAGGCTCCTTACTTTCTCCACTATTGTTCTCCATTTATAAGGCTGATATCCCTCGTACTAATTCCACCATATCCGCTTATTATGCAAACGACACAGCCATTCTTACCAGATCACTAATAACTAATAACTAAACACTAATAACTAAGCGCCCACAAAATGCAGCTAATGATCTTGAACTGTGGCTTAGAAAATGGCGAATTGGCGTAAATGCAGAAAAAGGTGCGGCAATTCTATTTACAAGAAGAAAAAAATCACCTCATAGCACAGTAAGCATATTTGACACTACCATCATGGAAAACAGCAACCAGATATCTGGAAATTCAACTTCATAAAATACTACACACTTCCAACGCAATATAACTCCAAATCAAATAAAGCAATAGCCCACATTTACCCATTGATCAGCAGACGCAACTGTTTAAGTAGAGATAATAAATTACTTATTTATAAATCAATAATCAGACCAATAATCACATATGGTTCACCGGTCTGGAGCCGTACATCACCTTCTAACATCAAGAACCTTCAATACATCCAAACCAAATGCCTAAGAATGTCATTTGATGCTCCTTGGTTCGTTCGGAACTCACAACTTCATCGTGAAGTCAATATGCCAAACTCCCTTACTTTTACAAATTAACCTCTCCAAAATACACCTCTCCGACGCTTCGAGTTCCTTAGTACTGAGGGTTTTTGCTCTCTTAGGTTTCTGCCTGATCCCTGAGGAAAACCAATGAGTTTGAAACAACTGTCGGGTCAATGAAACCTTATCAAAATGAAAATATGGGCTCCTTAGTGTTCATGCCACCTATTAGGTTTGGCTACGGCAACTCGTAGTATGGCGACGGGCGGGCGTATTCCCGTAAGCTCTCTGGTCAAATTTGCACGAAACTTTTATAGTTTGTGTATTCGGCTTTGAAATGATGTTGAATTTAATATCCACTTAATTTATATAATTTTGCATCGCCGATGTGAAGCCTTTGGTTCTTTATTTTTAGTAAATCCTTACTTTTCTTCAACAGACTTCCTTAAAATACTTTTCCCAAGCAGCTACCCATCCAAATCAATTAATAAGGACAGCAGTTGACTCTAATGAAGCAGAAACGTCCTAAAGCAATCATACTGAACCAAAACTAATTATTAGTCTCATTGCCCATAAAGGACGAGCTATATGCTCAATAACTGCTCCATCAGACTGAGCTACAAGATAAGGGGAGTAAAAACTAAAAGCTTGATCTCCATCATATCAGTTTAGTCAAAAGTTAGTTGCTTCGGTTACATCTCCAAATAACAATCTAACTTCCCTTTACAATATATAGGTTTAAATCTCACTGAAGTAGATCGTTTCATTGTCAGCAGTAACCACCATTGTGGAGGCCTAAAACTACTTTAATAAATTCCATAATAATCTCTATAACAGTTTGCTGATTACCCACAACCATTAGTCCACATACAGCTTGAATCTGCTATTGATTTATAATCTTTTATCGATAGGATTAGCATAAGAAACTGAACAAAATAAACCTTTTTCAAGAGATGATAATTTTTCGAGTCGTATTACACCTAGAATGAGAATGGAGTTTATTACCATCCAGAAACTAAAGATCGTTGTAAAAAATGTAACTTTCAAATAGTTAAAAATCAAAGTGCAAATTTTGTAGTCAAGTTTGAAGTGTATGTGTCGAATTTTTGATGGAAGTATTTCACAAAAATTAAAGAAAACTACTTAAGAAAACTTTCAAATATTGCCGTTTGCTTTTAAAAATAAAAATGTATTTTTTAAATACTATTAATATGTTTTAATTACTTTAAATTCTCTAAATTTATAGAAATTAATTAAAATATTTTTCTATACTAGTTCACGTTTTGTAAATAAAAGTCACAATAGCTAGTTCTTTGTTTCAGAAAGGAATTTCTGTTTTAATTTCTATATTGATAATTTAAGCTTCGTTTTTCTTGTAAAAAAATCATGTTTCTGAAATAATAAATTCCAAAACGATCTAGGAAATAACTTATGTTCTGATATCATCTTTTCTGAAACATTGTAAACATTCACCGACTCGATTTACTAGAAGAAAGAAAAAGCTGAACAAAACAGTTCCTTAATTGACACACGTGCATCATTCATATGCTGGGAGTGAATTCTACCTACGTTAGAAAACAGACGGAGGAGATAGAGAGAAATACCTCTCTTGCAGTCACCCTTCGCGGTATGTTTACAAAGCACAGTGTGACTTCATGCCCTTCTCTGTGTGAGTATTTGAGAAGTAGGATATCACGTAGACATTATTAACATTAGACTCCAAGAAGGATCTGGGTAGCCTGAGAGTGACACTTCTGGCTTTAAAAGAACAACAATGAAGGGAGGAGATACGCATCTGGCACGTATATAGACTGTGATAGCAAAATTTGTGTTCAAGGAGACGGGGTGGTTGCATTCATTACATTGTGTTGACAGCTCACATATATGCCCAGGATAGTATTTAACATTTGCAAACGTGGACACTTCATTTACTGGAGATAATTAATGTTGCAAGTTGTTGGATACGTGTTGTCCAGCGAGCAGTATAAAAAAACGCTTTGGATTTTTTTTGTCCTTAAATTAGGCTGTGTTAAATTAAAGTTGACGGAACATACTCAAAGAAAACAATTGTTTTTACTCAAAATTTATTTCATGAAGATAAATGTAATAATATCGACTATTTCATATATCCATATTCCAGGTCTAAACCAGAATTAAGTTGCACGAATTCTACTTTCTTCATCGTTCCTTCCTATTTTCATACTTTTGTATTTTTCTTGTTGATGTTTATGCTAAGTTTCTTATAGCAGTTATTCAAATTTATTTAAGGAACCTTGCAGACTTGTAATTTATTTAGAAGTATGACTTTCTTAAAATTATTGCGACTTTCCTTAAAGTCTGGTGGCAAAACTGCCTCAGAATACCACGGTTTGTTGTTGAGAAGCATCTTGCGATGCGACTATGATACTGTGACTCTTCAAAAATACTTTGGGGCATAACTGCACTGTTAGTTAGTTTCTTTAGCCGTATACTGAAAGAATGAACGCCCATTGGTTAAAACGTTGACATTTCCTGCAGGAGGTCACTCATTTGCATAACAACAGCACAGTCGGATATATCGAATTCTTCTTCCAGCACATGATTGTATACAGAATGGGCAAAATACGGAAGTATTTCCAGTATGGTAACAGAGTGATCATTAGAACTGTATTGGTTATTCTGATGTGACCCATAATACTAGGATGAGGACATGCAAAAGCTGGTTTACACAGTTCAACAGATCTCTTAATATTCATAAGGATTAAATACTAGAGTGACCAGTTGCTGTTTACCTTTTTCAATAAGCTTGTATTAAGAGCACCATTTCTTAAAACCTGCTTCCAATATATTCAACAATCACAATTATGGTTTATATGCTCTTCAGTTAGCTAATTCAAATGACAAACAATTCACAATTAATTTTCAGCTCTCAAAATCATTTCCGTATTTGTCATTTTCACTCAGTTCTCAGAGCTTGCTCAGAATTGTTTAGATTTCGAAATACCACGCATCATTAACATTTTATTACTTACCACATCATTTTCATTAAACATAAGGCTATCACGTTTTCTATTGTCACGTTTTTATGAGTAGCCAATAGGTTGAACATGTAAACAAAAACCTCATTATCTTGTGACTTATTTCATAGTAATTTGTGCTTTCGCCATACGAGTTTACCAGTTTTGATGGTATAGAACTGGGATGTTTGGAATTAATTTCAATGAGCTATTGGGGCTGGGCGAGACATGTTCTTTGTGTGTGTGTGTGTGTGTGTGTGTGTGTGTGTGTGTGCGTGCGTGCGTGCTGCTAACCAGCGTGTGTGTTCTGCAGGCGATAAAAACCTGCATATAGTAATAAGCAATAATCTTATCCTGGGTAGAATTCGGTATTTCCAAGAGTGGGCATGAGTCGTCCTTGCAGAGGTGTCCGCAAATTAGGGTGATTAGTTCCTACTTCAACAGTCTGATATGCTTGTTTATATATATATTTTATGTCAATTCCGAGATGGCTGGAAAACTGGAACATTTAGGAGGATGGAGTAGGTTTGATGTTTTCTGGAGATGGGAAAAAAAAAGAAAACCGTTAGTGAGAAGATAAGAATTACAGCTCCCTTGTAACGTGTAAAACCAGCTGACTTACTTGATAGTCAAGAAAGGGATTAGAAATCAAGTTTCTCTTCTAGCCAAATGATGCGTGTAAAAACAGCAAATGCAATACAGTTTGCTTTACCATTCACTGTAGATTTACTAGCATTACATTTTTTTAAAAGTCAGATTCCTTTTGGTTATATTGCTTCCGTTTTAATAACACTATTGTAAACTATAGCTATTTTGCAGTATTATTCAACAGCAAACCTGAACTCTTGGAGTCTGATTTTCTGGTTTTTATCTAAAAAAATCTAGTATTTATTCAAGTAAGGTTAACTTGTATGATCATTTTTTACACTGTTTACCTTTGAGTGTGAACAGCGGATGAAAATATTTGTGAAATGTTGGGGACATTTAAGTATACAACAAGGTTAACCGTAATACATATGCCCATTGCTAATTGCTGGACATTAACAACGACAATTTCTTTTGAGGGAAAAAAGTCATCCAAAAAACGAGGTTTTAATTGTCGACCTCGAATGCCTATTACATTTAAAAAAAAGTAAAAGAAAGCAGATTGCGTCACGTTTTTCTTCGTGTAGTAGTGCATTTAATTAAAGCTATCTCGATTGCCACTTTATTGTTTACTGGCATTATTGATGCCTTGTGGGCAACGGATCCCGGTTGCCTTCCTGCTGTTGATTAGTCTGAAGAAACGCGAAGATTAAGTGTCGCATTTAGAATTTCAGCATTCAGCTGGTGGCTCCCTCTTGCAGCCCCACCCTATCGACTGTACTACCTGGCCACAAGAAGTGCTGATATTTGTCGTGTGACCTTCGACCGATAAACAGGCTAGAGTATGCTCGAAAGAAATTTCAGCCTTTCATGGTTAGAAGGGGTGGTTCCCCCCAATCCTCTCCGCCCTTTCTATTGCTCCCTATCGTACTCTCTTCTGTGAGTTCGCTAATAAATTGTAGATCAGTTTTACTTGGAATTGGGACAGGGCCAAGCTCGTGCGTGCAGGGATGGTGTGTTACTTTTTTTGGATGCGTAACTACACCAACTCTTAGATACCAATGTCACTTCTTTTCTTTTCCTGTTTTTGTTTCTACAAGGTTCTTCAAGCGGGGATCTTGATTTTGTTTTCAAGAAAACTAAGATCGCGAAACAAGAAAAAGAAAAAATAGATGTCATGAATATTTAGATTCGTAGTGATCCCTGTGGTATGCTGACACGCCAGTTACAGCATGGTCGAAATGACCCCCAAAGTAATTTTTAAAATTGATAGCGACCATTTAATGGTAAGGGAGGTTAAATAAGCATTTATTTTTTAATCTAGAAAAACTTATTTATCAGGCTTTGAGGCTATCCTTGAATCCACCAACACAGTCCATGGTTAATCGCATAGCAATGATAATTTACAGCTGAGTCACTAAAAAAAAATAAAATAAAATAATAATAATAGCAGAAAAGAAAAACGCCTTGGTAGATAGAACGCATGCTTCTTGTTTCAAATGGATTAGTTTTATTCATCGTCAACTATGAGAAAAACATTTTATAATCATTTCTCAGATAAGTTAAACCATACTTATACAAGGATGATCTCGTATTTTTTTTACCGTTTTTTCTTTAACAGTTTTTGCGGAAGCAAACTAACCAGTCTGAGAACTCACACAATCGAATTCTGGCTCACGAAATGGAGAGTGCGTTTAGCTTCCATGGACTCCCGAAGTGGAGTCCAACTGCAAATACCATCATTTGAGCTCCTATTTCAGAGGGCGAACATTATGGAAGACAGATAGAGAGGGGTAGAGATTTGAACTATGTTGAGAATGCTCCTAAACTTTCCAAACCTCGTTGATGAATATTTACTAAACGACTTGTGCAACTTGAGACAAGGATACTTCCTCGAACACATTTTTCTGGATACATTCTTATTCTAAGCCATATTCCTATTACATTTTATATTCTTGTCTGCTGTTTGGTCGAGTAGATAGTCGCCGCTTACTATTAATAAGTCGAGATTCGAATCCTACTTTTTTCATGGGTATTTTCAAACATCTTTAGGCGACAAATGATTTTCATCATTCGGTGTGAGACTATGACACTGCTTATTGGCGGCTTGAAGTAGTTCGGAATAAAATGCATCATATTTATTCTCCGAAGTATGGCTTCCGTCTTGGCATGGTGTTGCTAATGGATATTTAAATCGTGAATTTGTATCTCAGGCCGAGGATGAGGCATTTCGGATGGTTTCACTGAATGCCTGACTTCTTAGACAATAATTTATATCATAGGTGAAAAAAATATTCCATATGGTCTTGATGGAATTGGAACATAGATCTTTCTGTCCAAGAGTTGGACGAAGTACCGATTACAGAGTTTTGGGACAATGAATAACAATCAATAAACCGTGAGGGATCGGTATACTTTGATAGACGGTGTTTTCTATCCGGTTTGTATGTTTAACGAGAAGACAACCTGTCATTTGCAGCTCATATTGGGTTAGTCATGCTTTTGACTTTCATTTTTATCCTATTTCTGTTACGTATAAAATCCAAAGGCTTTTTAAGCCAAAATAAAACAGCTTCTAATAGCCTAATTTTGATAAGGATAAAAGGTTGTCAATCGACTCGCCTTACTCTGTTACGTTTGTCAACCAATGGACACTGGCTGTTTTGCAAGAAGCATATGCGGCAGAACACAGTATTAGACCAGCTAACTCACCCTCCGTTTAAACGCTCTTATACGAGCCCCTCGCTTCCAAAATTAGAAGTGAACCCAGCCCTCGTTTTCGAACTAAAGGGCATCATAGTTGTTCGTGTGTTACAGAAATGCTCTTTTTCACTATTCTTTTAATATTTACAGATGCCACACAACAATGGTTGTAAAGCAAGTGATTATCAACTATTTTTTACAACACTTATCATGAATATTCAGCTCTATAACAAGAATACTCATTGTTTTCCAAGAACAGTTTTTATGTTAAGATGGTATTTTATCACAAATATTTAGATTCCAAGCCTTTTGGCTGAAGAAACCTAAGTTTGAATTCCGTGAAAGAGTTATTTACAAACAAATCAGAGACTCTTTTTTTCATCCAATTCTTCACGTCATCTGTCTGAAAATCAATTTTTAAATTCCATGCAATCAACAGACAATTCATATCCTCACTGACGCGGCATCACAAACAACAAGAAACATTTAGACTAAGAATGCAGCATCATTTCCTGGTCAAACAATTTGTGAGTCAGTGCTCAGACATAAGACGACGCCATCAGAATTGATAATTATTTACATCTATCTATTGTCTAAGCGAATTATCTGAATAATAAATACTGCAAATACATTTTGTTAAATCGCTTTTAGTATTGTCGTCTCCTGTATGAAGAGGTGGTCCTATGTTAGATTTCTCACGCAGTAATGCCTCGTGACTGGAAATGCTAACATGGCGATGTTATTAGAGGAAGGTGTTATCTTTAGATCAAAAGATAAAGCTCATGTCGTAAACATAAAAGCATGGAATACATAAAACGAGTATTGATATTGATGTCGCTTTGTTCAAGTAACTACGACAACAGAAAGAAGTTCAACCAGGAAGTAAGCTTGAGTTAAAATTTAAAGCTAACAGGAGTGGGCGAAAAATGGAAGCAAGTTAACTGGATAAAGTCAGCTTATCGAAGTTGTGATGGTGACATAGAACTGACGAGTGATTGGCTAAAAAATAATGTGGTCTAAATTCTTACCATTGGAACGAAGATATTGAGAGTAAGAAAGGATATGACGTTCACTGCAATGTCAAAACATCTAAGACAGAGTAGCGGTATTTACGAGTTAACCAGGTAGATGCTGCTCATATTCGTTAATGACATTGAAGGTTTTTGAAAAACAGCCAATTGATGCAGATGACAAAATCAGATTAGCTTTCTTTTTCTGAACTACCATTTTCCTGTGTGAATTTACCACTGATAGATCAAACTTTGAAGATAAAGATATAAAAACATGTCAATTATAATTTAGCAACGAAATTCTTGATATAATTTAAGTATATCTAGATATTTTATTTTTTCAATTCCTTTTCTTCTAAAACCAATTTTTATAAATTATAATGATTAACCTTAAAAGTTCATGAGCCAAGTATTTGTAGAGAATATAGAGAATAAAGTTATGTATTTTTAACTTTAGTTATTAAAAAAGTGAATTATTGGAGACGTGTGATATGTTATTTTATTTAATATTTAATGAAAATTTTTTATTCTAAGTTTATAATATAATTTAGAGTCACATCACTGATTTAACCCTGTAGCTGTAGCAAACTACACTTAACCCATGGATGATGAGGGAAAAATAATTAGCCAAATTCGACTGGCTGAAGCATTGCGTCAAGTTGAATACTATCGATGTCTCAGTTTTATTCACAGGAGATCATATAGTACATGGTTTGTCGAATTTCAATTAAGTACAATTAATTTCTTTAAAATTGATAATGTACTTTATTTTCATGAGTTTGATACACATAAAGACACTGTCTACCAATAATTGTCCGGGTTAACAATTTACAATTGATACCAGCAGGAGAACTGTAATATCGGGTATGTCCACCTTTGGCTCTGATCACCTCCTGCACCCTATGAAGGAGGCTTTCCACCAATGTGCGCAGACATCAGATGGAATTTGTCTCCATTCTTCCATCAAAACAGCACTGAGTTCAGCGACAGATCGAGGACGTGCTTCTCTGGATCTCAATCGTGGCTCAATTCGTCCCACAGGTGTTCGATGGGATTTAGGTCAGAACTCTGCTCAGGCAAGGGCAGTCGTTTAACACCCATCTCTTCATGCCATCACATAACAGCTGCAGCTTTGTGGCATTGTCGTCTTAATAATAACACGGGTCCGTTCCATAAAAACTCCACAGTGGAGGAAGCACCTGATTATCCAGAATATTAAAGGTACTGAGCTGCCTTCATGGAACCACAGACAACGACTAGTGATTCCACTCCAAACCAGCTGAACGCACCCCACACCATTACTCCTCCACCATCCAACTTTACCGTGGGTACAACACACTGTGGTAACAAGCGTTCACCAGGCTGCCTCCACACCCACACCCTGCCATCAGATTGGAAACAGGTGAACCTTGATTCATCGCTCCAGAGTACCGTTTTACACCGGTAAATTGTCCAGTTCACACGCTCTTTGCACCAGGCCAGACGAGCGCCTTGTTCGTTGTTGTTGTGATATTCGGCTTGTGTGCCGCTGCTCCTCCGTGAAAACCCAGTAAACAGAGTTTTTTTCGTACAGTATTAGTGCTCACACTTCGTGGACTGCTAGTAGCGTGGTGTCGTCTACGTATTGATATATCTGAATTCGTGTGGCAAAGTTATTGAACAGTGTAGGTGATAATATGCGCCTTGTCCGTGTTTTATCTGTATAACCTGGCTGTAACGTGTGCTTATTTTTCACTTGTGTTCTATTTGAGAGATAGTTCCTGAACCAGGTATGCAGTGTTCCTCTTATTCCCATTGAATGTAGTTTGGTTAGCAGTAATGTCATGTTCAAATGTATCAAAAGCTTGAGTTAAGTCAATAAGTACAGCGAACTTATTATGTTACTGGGCGAATTTTTTAGTCTTTTCCATAGATTTTCCTTTACAGTAATACTATTTAGAATGTCGCCATTTATTCATGGATTATTGTTGGTTTATCACCTAGTTTGTGTAGGCTTTGTTGATTTTTTGTATATTTCTGTGAACATTAGTTGGAAGTTCTCATATAAAGTACAGGATTGTTTATTTTAAGTAGGCAATTCCAGTCTGTATTTTTTACATGTTTATCGACAGTGCTCTTTAATATGTTCGAGTTTTGTCGAGTTTTGCGCTGCTGGGAGGGGGGGGTGACATAACGAAACGAAGTTGAGATAAAGTAGTGATCGGTAATTTTGACGTTAATAACCGATAATGTATATGTATGGATGGGAGCCCGTATGTTGATATGGGAAATGTATGATTGTGCTAGTGAATAGTTGAATATTTCATATCTTGTTGGGGAGTTTATTGTAAGGTTTATGCTGTACTGGCTTAGTATATCAAGGTGTGTGCTAGTGGTTGAAGAAGCATGGTCAAGAGCATTTATGTTAATGTCTCCTATTAGGATGAGTCAATGTGTTGTATACAGGTTTCGATGCCTCTTAGCCATGATTCTAATTCATGCAGAAAGCTGAGTGGATTATTATGTTTGTCGCTATTTGTGATTTCCAAAATTAGTGTTTCCGCATGTTCGAAACGAGTTTGTTTTTCAGTCACACTGTATTTTTCTTTGATAAATGCCACGATGCCACCTCCTCTTTGGTTTGGTCTACATAAGTTGTGGGTCTGGTATTTATTAATGTTGTATGCATAAGTTTCTGTGTCGTTTATGGCAACTTCGGTAAATATTAGTACGTCTATGTTTGTCAAGGTATAGTTGAGCAGTGTTATCAATGTAAGCTACTGTTCTTTATACTTCTTATGTTTGTGTGTACGATAGTGAAGTTGGTATTGGTGGAAATGTTGTCTGTCCATTTCTTCAAAGAGGGAAGACTTTGAAATTTATATTTTCTGACTGGATGTTCGCCTAGATTTGTGATCTCCATGATATGGTTTTTAAAATAATTTTTAACCTTGTTCTTAAGGATGGGGAATTAATTATCATACTGGTAGACTGCGTAGATCGGGTTCTCTTGCAATTATATAAACTAATAATAATAATCCTAAAGCACTATGAAAAAAGCGAAAAAGAAAAAAAAAGAAAAAGAAAGGAGGGCTTTCTTTTCAAGGCAGGGGTTATTAATTCCTGAAAACAGCCAAACTGGGGAAAACATACGGAAATAATATAATCCACTGCCGACATTAACGGACACAAAATTATCCTCATAATGTAGTGTTGGTTGCTTGGACCGTCATTCCAAAGCATTGCAAAGCACCTGCGCATACATCTCTACAGCCTGCACCATTCAATTGCTCAATCCGAATGAAATGAAGGGAAGATTATGAGAGGACAGCGCATCCTATACAGATTATGCATGTGGTTAATTCTTGCATTGTTTATGCTATCCTGTGAATGTTAGCCCAATGGGACGAAAATAAAGATTAAACGGTATCCTTTGTTTATAGATTTCGGAAACATTCAGTCTAATCTGACTAAAATTAAGAAGAAGATTGCAGGGAAAGTATTTCTTCAAGAATATTCAACCCACTCGGTTTAATTTTAAGGGGAGGCTATAGCGAATATCTTTCTTCGAAAACATCTCTGCAGAAGTAACCATTGTTCGATTATTGTCGACCGAATTTGGAAAATAGTTGTTTCTTATGGTGTGCGGAATTCTCTTGCGGTGCTGCATAACTGAAACAAAATGGAGGACGTAGTTGTAAAAGTAGGAGAGGAAAGTAAAATGCTCACAGTGCATAGTTGCCGCTGTATAAAAGTCTCTATAGCTCACATCATTCAACCGATTTCAACAATTTGTTTCTCCATGCTTTTTGTCTAACTTTATCTGAAAATGAGTAGCATAAAAAGATATTTATGGATGGAAATCATAAGGATGGAAACTCAGACTGTTTGGAATGGAACAATCACCATAGCAATACGTTAACTGCGTTTGACCAGTTACTTTCTAGGGAAGCTCTGGTAGAAGTAACTTTAGTGTACGAATCAGCACTAATCCACAAAATGTTATTATGGATTCTAAGTCCAGCGAGGACTGCATATCATTTCTTTCTGCCCTGCATTATTCACTCGCCATTCTGTGGAAAAAGAAATAGAGATATTCATAAAGGAAGTAGAAGATTTGAGGACTCGGATCAAGACAATGAATGGAGACGTTTGGGCACTTCAGATAAGATTAGCTAATATAAAAACTTCAAGAGCTTGTGTGTGTGTGTGTGTGTGTGTGTGTGTGTGTGTGTGTGAGAGGGAGAGAGAGAGAGAGAGAGAAAATGTGAGCGTATGTGTAGGAGATATGAAAGGAAGACATAATGACCCGAAAGTAATAGGTGAGAGTGTTGGGGATGAGAGAGGGAAGGAGTGTAGGTGCAAATAAAATCATGGATGGTCTAGAGAATGAAGAGTTAGATACAATGAGAGGGAAATAGCTTTCTTACGTGTAGTTTTTCATAGGACGAAGCGTCAGCTTGAGAGACTGAATAAACGTTTAGTGTGTGGTGCTGCTGCTGAGAAAAAAGAAAAGAAAAAAGTACCAACGAAGAGAGGAATGCTTGTCAGAGAAAAATAGTAAGAGTTGTAATCAGAATTTTGTATGGCGATTTTATGATAAGAGGAGTGCTTTGAAAGGGAATGATGAAATCGTGTTTTCCAGGTGCAAACATTAATGATGTTAGTGATGCTATTTGCATGCAGAAAGGAAAAGTAAAAGAGTTGATTGTTCAGGCAGGTGCAAATGATATGGAGGGGAAAAAATATGGTATGAGGGAGGACATGAAAGCGTTGCTGACTGTAGCAAAAGAGAAGAGTGATAATTTAAAAATAGCGAGTCTATTGCCGCGGTATGATATAGGTGAATTGCAAATGACTCAATGAAATTGCAAATGGCTGTGAAAGAGGAATGGAGTGCAGTTCCAGGATAATGCACGAGAAGACATATATAAGGCAGATGGTTTGCACTTAAATGGATTTGGTGTTAGGAGTGCTGCTCAATCAGGGAAAATATAGTGGTCAGGGAGGAAGCAGGTGAGAGTACGTGCATGTACCGATTAAAAAAAAGCAAATGGATGTTTTATTAGTGAGAAAATGCAGATTTTAGTCTCTGAGACAGTAAATAAGAATGGAATTGTGGGTACATGGTGTTAAGGTTAATTATGCACCTATGAGGTTTATATTATTTATGTATACTAATGCCAGAAGTATTAGGAACAAGAAGAAGAGTTTCTAGCGCTGGTTAGTTCCTATTCGCCAAAAGTTATGGTATTAGTAAGACGTCTGACTGAGGATGATGAAATTATAGGGATGGAAAGTTGATGGTTATAGCATTTTTAGGACTGATTGGTAGGATCGGGGGAGGAGTATTGATGATATCAGAGTTGCAGATAAAAGAGTGATCGTAGAACAGGAAATCAGTAAAATGGAAAATAATGCTTTTGAGGCTGTCTGGCGTTACATACAAGCTGACATGACAAAGTATTTGGTTGGCTGTTACCACAAGCCAGGGAATGCAAAGGATGATGTAGGTGATATGTAACAGGAGTTACATATCACCTACATCATCCAGTTACATATGTAACAATTTCAATAAATAGAGGGAGAGTAATTATTATGGGTGACTTTAATTATGGAGATATAAATAGGAAGGAGGATAGGTCATATGGACAGAAGACAATGGTTATGCAGCTTCTCAGTAATGATTACTTAAGGCAGCATGTAAAGGAAGGTACAAAGGAATTGAGAATGTGTTGGACCTTGTGATTATATCTGAGGATTTGTGTATAACTAAGACGGATATATTGCGCCTATCAGCAAGTGCACTTATTCAGTTTTGGCCTAGGAGGTGACTAAGAATGAGGAATTTTCAGTGAAGAAGGGTTTGATGTGGAATTACAAAGCTGGTAACTACAGAAAAACTTAGAAGATTGCTTAGAGTGGTGTCGTGGGAGGATATACATCAGGGAAAAGATGTTAGTAGTGCATCGGAAATGGAAAAGGATTGTTTTAATAAATAGCTAACTGCATACCAAGAATTAGAAGAATTAATAAACTAGGACTTAAATGGATGAGGTACAGCATTAAGCAAGAGTTAAAGTGAAACACGATGAAGAGATTCATGGATACAAATGACAGCAAACCCATGAGCAGTATAAAGCACAGGCCAGAAGAGTGACTGGTATGGTAGGGAAGGCAAAATTGGATATGAGAGGAGATTAGCCGAACGAGCCAAGAGTAATCCGGAAGAGTTCTTTTAATATGTGGCAAGCAAAAGAAAGAATGACACAGTAGAATGATTTTGAAGAATGCAGATGGTACGGAAGCGTCTGAGCAGACGAAGTAGCTGAATTATTGAGTAACCATTTTGCAAGCGTATATCATCCCAGTGATGATATTACAGTAATAGATATAACAGGAATTAATGCGGAAATAATGATAGAGGAAGTCGACGTACATAGGATATTACAGAATCTCGATGACAATACACTTATGCATTTGGACAGGATATCAGCTCGTTTATTACGAGAATGTGCTAGGAAATTGGTAGTCCCTATGACCAGATTGTTTAATCTGAGTCTCAACTCTAGTAGAGTCGCAAGGGAATGAAAGGAGGATAAAAATAGTTCCATTGCATAAAGGTGGTTTCAAGTCAGAAGTAGTTAATTATAGATCATTTTATCATTTCAGGAGTGGTGGTAAACGTATTGGAGAAGTTGGTTAAGGACAAAATTCAGGAATGGGGGGGGGGGAGTAGGAATAGGATATTGTATGGGGAGCAGCATGGCTTTTTGAAGGGTAGTTAATGCTTCGGTAACTTACTCACTTTCTATAATAGAGTGACAGCTGAGTTGGATAAAGGTAATGGCTACATGCTCATACTGTTGGACTTCGCAAAGCCATTTAATAGGATACCGCATGCTGCGTGGAATCCTGATTCATAAATTACATGAAATTAGCATAGGCATGTAGCTGGTGCTGCGGGTAAGTTTATACAGGTGCACACTCCTGTAGAAGACTTGTGACCAGTGGCGTTCCACAGAGCTCTGTACTTGGTCCACGACTATTTAATTTGTTTATTAATGATATAGGAAATGATCTGAGGGGAAATATTTAGTTGTTCTCAGATGATATAAAATTAAGTAAAGTAATAGTCAATAAAGATGATGTTGATATTAAAATTTTACAGGACACTTTAAATAGACTGCAGGTATAGGCAAAGAAGAATGGTGCCAATTTAACGTGGAAAAGTAAAATTATGCATTTTGGAGTGACATGCTTACCAGATGTGTACCGTATTGATGTGATTGTACTCCAAGAAGTTGATGACGCCAGAGATTTGAAGGTATTGGTGAATAGGGTATTGAAGTTCAGAGGGCATGTCGCAAAAGTGGCAAAAAACCTGGCTATTGAAGAACAGTCTAACATGCAGAGATGAGGTTATTATTCCACTTCATTCACTGGATTTTTTCACATAGATCTAGTAACCTAGTAAAAGCTCGGTAGAAACACTCGGTGTCAGATTAAAATTCAGAACATGTTGTCTGATCCACTACACATAACAATGATGTTGTACAAGAGGATGCCTTAACCTGCATACTGTTTCACGTAGCGCTTGAAAATGTTTTTAGAGATATATGCAGAAGGGAAGTTATATTGTACAACACAAATTCTTGCAGAAGCTGAGGATATCGATATTACAAGAGGATACAAACAGTGATGAAAGAAACGTTATCAATCATCTGAAAAATGCAGCAAAGATGCATCTACAGATTAATCAAGAAAGAATAAAATATATGTCAATAACAAGGAAAGTTTGTGCTCAAAGTTATTCTCAAGTAGAAATCTATTCGTACAAATTTAATTTTTACGAGCAGATTTCTGTATATAATTTTATATGCCTGGGATCACAGGATAAATGACGCAGGTGTTAAAATTCCAAAATATATCAAACATATTCTTTCTGCAAAGAGATGCTTCCATGAATTTAGGAAATACTCAGAATCACATATGATATCGAAATAAGCAAATAGTGATGATAAACTCGTAAGACCAATATTCACATATATGTATGGAACCTTGGTATCATCAAAGACAGAAATCTCAAAATTTATTTGAAAGAATGGATCACAGATAGTATTAGGAGCAGTACAGGAGAACACACACTATTCTCATGTACTGCTCCTAATATGTGTGTATGTGTGTGCGTGTGTGTGTGTGTGTGAAGAAAAAGATATAACCATGAACTATTATTTAATGACCCAGATATTATCAAGCGCATTAAAATCAATACGTTAGGTTGGGCAGGATACGTTACTACGCATGGACAATAAAGAGATAATTAAGGTGTTCAATACCACATCAGAAGGTAAAGCTGAGGAATTTAGCAATCAGTAATCCAGATAGGTACAAGTTTCTGAAGAAGTCGAGAGACAAAAATGATTATTTAGCCAGTGGCGATGGCGATGAGCCTTACTATCATGCAATGTCCATTGCAAGTTTGTTGTGGGAATAGTGGTAGAGGAGGAGTACAGTCATTTGAATAGAAATGTCTATTACGTATCCTTTGGATAGATTCACAAACAGATAATTGTTTTTCAACACATTCTCTGTTTGGAGACAATAAGAAATGACTAAAATAACAACATTGTTTGAAACTAACTTACAAATTTACTAACTTACTGTTGAAATAACTGTTGGGACAGCACTGTATATCCGAGATAGAGGCTTGCTTTGAGGCCAAATTGACAATGCACTTATCACAGTCATTTATTATTTTGTCATTTAGTATGCTAGTATTTATTATTTATGAGTAACGCCAGTGGGCATGACTGGTATACTTATTGTCAGCAAGTAGCTAATTAAGCCCTTTGGGATTTCTAGGCAAAAGCTATCTGGATAAATTCCTAACATATAGGGTTCATAGTACCTGCCTATTGGGTAATCTGGCCAAAAGCTAAGGTGGCAATGCGCTTTAACTGGACGCATGTTTGCTAATACGTAAAAATGAGTTCAATGAAATACGCTTAAAACTACAATAAAGTAAATATATCACGTAGTCTGTTCTTTGACGTGTGTGCACTATAATCTTGGACACGTAACAGATTATGTACATAGGATAGCCGTTATGGAACTAATTGAGTTTATGTGGAACCAAATTACTTTCCTCTCATTTCTTTGCAATATATAAAGTATACGGATTTTATTTATATGCTACATGTGTGGCTACATACGGCGTGCAAAATATAATGTCTTTTTTCATTAGATGGTTTTGAATTATAGCCATAAAATTGAGCAATGTGAGGAAATTGTCTAGAGAGTTAAAACATCCTACAGTTTCTGGCTAATGAAGGTTTCCTGGAATGAGATTCTTCAGCGAATAAATGAAAGTTGTTTATGGGAACTAGTGTGTAAGACAGTGCTTTTCCACCTTTACCCATGTATGTCCACAGTTCAAACTTCGGTGCAATTTCTGGAACATGAACAGAATGTGGTGCATTCAGAATTCATAGCTTCTAACTCAACAGTTTACTCTAAGGCTTTGTTGGACTAATGCAAATATTGAAGATATCTATTCTAACAATTGTTTCTGACATGTAGAAGTTTTCTCTCCAACACGATAATGCGAAGCCCCAAACAATCCACGAGCATTGACTTACAGTTGGAGGATTCAAATTTCTTTACGAGCACTGATGTTAGTCTTTACATAGTAATAATCTATCCAAAGCAGACATTTGCATTATTTTGATACTATATTGACATGAATTACCTCATCTTATAACAAACTAATTTGGCAAGAAATATGTAATCTTGAAATGGTCTCACATTGTCTTTGCAGTGAGAAAATTTCTGTAATTCAGTTATAAAAATCTAAACATTTCGGTATTCATATCCAGAAATACCTAGATCATTTCTGTACATGGTCTAGACCAGCGTTTCTCAACCTTTCTAAGCCCAAGGACCAGTCTTTTTTGGCGTTTATGAAATCTTGCCTTACTGTCTATAAAACAGCAACTGAGTGATGAAATAAACTTCGACAATGTGATCGACGATTTTGCGAACAGAAAAGCAAGAAAAATAACATTTTAGAATGTTGGATCGACGATTTTGCGAACAGAAAAGCAAGAAAAATAACATTTTAGAATGTTGGAATTAAAATTTTACTTCGAAAATAAACATAGTGTTTTTAATTTATTTCCCTACGTCGTTTTGACTTTTTTGTAATTTTTTTAAAAAAACCTAAGTGGGAATTACCAACATTTCGGAAAAACTGTGCCATTTATAACATAATAAATCTAAAAGCATGTTTTGAAAGATATGGCAACATAATTAATTAAATTGGAAGTAAACAATTAAATGTGTATCATCATTGAATAAAGTTTTAATTTTTATTAAACAAATAAATAAGATGATATAATTATGTTACTACTTACTTTTAATGAGATGGTTGAGCTTCTCAGCCCTTACAGAGTTGCTAGATATCTGGCTCAATATTGGTCAACTTCAGTCGAAGATCGGCACACACACTAAGACGATTTCTGTATGTTTGTTTTTATTTGAAGGAGCGATGAAAATCCTTTCTCACAAAGATAAGTTGTAGAAAACTTCAGGACGAATTTCAATGCTTCTTCAGATAATTCCGGAAATTCACTTCTCACTGAAGACGAGATCCAAAATCGAGCAAAACCAAAATCAAGGAATTGCATTTTAAGCCCACTGTCACTTGAAAGTTCGATTAACTGTTCCTTTTTCGATAACGAAAGGTCATTCTCGTGACTGCAGGCATGAAATGGATCGCGAACTCACAGAAATTTCTTATAAAAGTTATTCGGAAAATATGTTTCAAAATTCCGTTTCAAATTTTTGAGGTGGTCACAAACCATTTCCACAAACTCAGAATAAACAAAAATATAATTTTCCACTAAAAAGGATTCCAATGTTGGAAAAGGTGCAAATAGTCTATCTTTTGCATAATTAATCCATAAAAAGAGTTTTTTCTCGATTGCTTTTATTTTGTCGTAAGCATCAAGAACAGTTAAAGAATTTCCCTGAAGGGAGAGATTTAGTTCATTTAATTTCGAAAAAAATGTCTGAAAGATAGGATAGTGTTGATAACCATGCTTCGTCAACAAGGAGTGATGCAAAATCAAAATTACATTCATTTACAAATAATAAAACTTCGTGCCTTAATTGAAGTAACCTTGTTAGTACTTTGCCCATGGAAAGCCAGCGAATTTCAGAATGAATCAAAAGTTGTGTATATTCACTGCCCATTTCATCGCAGAGTACTGAAAATAACTTATTTAACGGTCGAACTTTAATAAAATTAACTAGCTTGACAGCGTTGTATAGCAGCTTTAAATTCTGGTGGCATTCTTTGGAGCCTAACGCTTCCCTATGTATGAAACAATGCACCCAATTCATATCCGGAGCTACTCCATTGACCTTAGAAACAACCCCACTATGCCTGCCTGTAAGAGCGCGAGCTCCATCCAAACAGAAGCCTATACATTTTTCCTACTGGATCCCTTTGTGTATTATGTAATTATTGAGAGTTTGAAATATTTCTTCTCCAGTTGTTCGGGATGACAAAGTTCTACAAAATAGAATATCATCATGAATGTTGTTATCATGCACATATCTTACGTAGCATATTAACTGCTCTCCATTTGTAACATCAGTAGTCTCGTCTATTTGTAACGCATAATAAGGGCTCTTCTTAACTCTTGTAACTACACATTTATAGTATCCCATTTTATGAAGTATGTTGATCTCTAGCTGTTCCAGTTCTCTTAAATTTGTCATACATTTATGTAAACTAAACTGTTTTTCACCTTGTGTTAGAAAATATTATTTGAGCAAGCTCTTATAGATGCGGATAGCGATATTCTGTGCTTTATGTGCATGATATCACATATTCTTTTCTGTCTTAATTTATCACTAATGTATATATACCAAAATTATTAAACTATTATCAAATATTAATTTATATACAAAACTATTTTATATAAATGGTTATGTATACTAAATAAATAAATTTTTAAATGTTATAATTACATGAGCATATTAATAAATAAATACATATACTAAATTAGTTATATGTTCCAACTAATGAATGTTTCATGTGTTAGTAAAATACTTCTAAATGCAAACAACTCAACTCGTTTTATAAAATTAAATACTGTATCTCTAAAATAGATATATGCAAAAACATTGTAAGAAAATTTATATTTTTTATATTTGAGTTATAAATCATTATAATAATTAATTTTTTAAATAATATTCTCTTGCATCGCACACCTAGAAATTGTTAACATCTTATTAGTATGTTTTAAGTGACAAATATAGGCAGGGCCTCGTATAAAATAAATTTATTTTGTTCCCGTTTTTTGCTCTTCTTGTTGTCAGTTGGCCTCATTTATTTTGCTGGAGCCTTTCAGTCGTAATGAATGTCCTTCGCATAATTTTTCTTGGACAGCAGATAAAGTCTTCTATTTGTATTTATGAAAAACAAGTTTAATAGGTGTAACAGGGTAGTGCTAAGTTTCTTTGCTGTTACTTACTCCTTCGTTCAAAAGCAAAATCCCCTGCATTTCATTATTTCGTATTCTTGTCTCGCAAAGTTCTGGTTTGTCTCTTTAACGAATACGGATCATGTTCTTCAATCAAAAGATAAAAGTACGTCCTTATGTTTTTGTTGTCAAAGGATTGCGTTTTTGTGCCGGCCTTCGGTAGTAGCACTAAGTAATACAAAATGCCCTAGTTGTTTAATTTGATGGTTTAACCCAATCCTTCACGTTAGTGTTAACAGAAATGATCGCAATGCACACTCGAAATAATCTTGTTAAGTCAATCTACTTGAGTCAGATAAATTGACAGCAGATCACTTGTAAGAAACGCTTTATATTTATATTTTTTTCTTGTTTTTCATATGTCAAACACGCTGAGTTTTAATAACAGAACCTTCGAGGCTTATATATTTCAAATGAATTGAAAAAAACGATTTCGTTTTCACTGCTTGAAGAATTTTGCGATATTTGACAAGGAAGGAACATTTTCCACTATTTTTTATTTTAATTTTCTGCTTTATAACGAAATAAATGATAAAATTTACATTCACATTTTTCATTTATTAAAATCATTTTGTGTCTTCTAATTAGTGAAACTGTGTTAACACTGTCCAGTTGTTTAATTTCTTAAGCAAAATGTTTAGTTATTTTTTTTACTACAACAAACACTATTCAAAAAGTGCTAAAACACTATTATTCATCCCTTTTAAAATACCATAAATAAAAAAAAAACGTTCGTTATAACAAAGGACTGTGGACAGAACTAAAATAATTCTAATGTCATACAGTAGGTCTTTGAACAATTGTATTTTCAATGGAAGTTAGAGATGTCGTAGTTTTTATCCGAATTTTCAATGTCAAACTAATGTAATTATAGTATATTATAATTACTGCCCTGGTCGATCGGATGCTTGTCACCTCCTCTATAAACGCTTCATGCTGTGTGATTCGAATTTCTCTGTGGGCATGGAAGCATGTGATTGGCCTTAAATGCGGATAAATTTCAATAGTTTAAGATCATTACCCTTCTTATATGAGGTGCAAAAAGATTTCATGTTTTGTCACTAGAATAGGACTGTCATATTATTCCTAAGACTTAGTCGATTCATAGTATTAATGTACCATGCATATTTTTACTGCCAATTGTGGGTGGAATTCATATACTCCAAATAACTGACCTCTGATAATCTATATATACAATTTAGTCTTATATTTTGACATTTGAAATATGATATTTACAAATTAAAAAAAATACTAACGGAGAATTTGATAAAAACATACGTAAGGCACTCACGGAATACATCTTTCTTCACTTGATGATATCCGAGCCGTTCGTATTATGAATGCATGTAGTTCCCCGCAATAATTTGTAATAATAACAATAATAAAAGTTGTGCGCAATGTAGATAAATATTTAACCAAAATAATGTTCATAAAAAAGGGTTTTTTTTCTTGACTAACCAATTACATATCTTCGAAATTTCAATGAAATTCTTTACACAGTAAGAATTTCCTTGCACGTACCCATTTTTATTTCCTAAAAGGAAATAAAAATGTGTACTGAAAATGTATGCCGATTTCTATTTTCTATTTCTATTTTCTAAAAAACAAACTAATCGATGAGGCTTTCTCTAAACCAGTGGGTCTTAACATTTTTAGTGATCGGCAACCTCTTGAATCTAAAAATAAGTTCTCGCACCCCCTTGAAAAACGTGTTTCTATTTCTTTATTTAGGAAATTACATCTATTGCAAGATAATTTATTTATTGAAAAATAAACACATACATTTATATACATACAAAACAATATCTCAATTTTTAATGGCCATGTTGTTGTTGTTTATTCATAATAATACTTTTGAAGCGAGGCTCCTTTTTTGAAAGAGCCACGCGTAAGTCATCACTTGCATTTAAGCGATTTCTGGCTTTTGTTTTTATGTGCAAAAGTAATGAAAATCCCATTTCACACAGGTAGGTGGTGGCAAATGGTAAAAGTGTCTGCAATGCTGCTTTTGCCAGCTGTGGATAAGGTTCTAACTGTATACACCAGAATTGTTCTAAGTCCAGTTTTTCAAATTCCATCTGAATACGCTTGTATTTCAATAAGATCGTCTTTTATTAGATAACTGTCGTCCATCGAATCTGGGTCAAAATTTAGAAACCTTTCTCGCACCCCTGGAAATGCTTTCTCGCATCCCCAGGGATACACACACCCCAGGTTAAGAACCACTGCTCTAAACCAAAAATCTGCTATTGCCGATCAGATGTTCTTATAAATATCTGGAAATTTCTCTCACTGACCTTTTTATTTCTTTATAGATAGTTTTTAAAGAAAATAATTCCTTAAAATATTGAGGAATTATTTATATTATTTTCCTTTGGGCAAAACGTGAAGGTTTTGTTGACTGGTGCAAGGTGGATGTGTGACATCCACTTTGGAGTTTTCTTGTCAGCCAAATACATGTTCGAACGTCATTTAGAAAAAAAAACCAAATGTTTTTTTTACTACAAAAGCAATTACTAAAACTTTCTACATTGTGGAATTTTGTTATGGATACAAATAAGGAGGAACTGGAGGAACTCAATGAAAGGGCTGAAAGTGAAAGAAAAACAAGAAATTGCTGATTGGAGGTCGAAATTACATTAGGTAGTTTTATTATAGAACATAGCGGGACGGTCGGAACTGGCTGGTCTTATTTGAAGACGAAGATAGGGCTACGGGAAAAATATACTATGTGTGTTAACTGTGGAGCCAGTTTGCCTATTTTGTAGGAAAAAAAAAACGAGTATTCGAAAGAAAATCCTTGCCATTGCATATCCGACTGGATGACTCGCCTTCAGTTGTCTTGAAAACCCAGTTCTTTTCAGACGAAGAGGAAATGTCGAACAACGATCTATATGACTGAGCCACTTCAGACTTCCAATAAGCAACGGTGATGGACTCTCATCTAGAGACGAAATTGGTTTACTGCCTAAAGGCATTCAACCATCCATTCTCCAGTGGGATAGAAATTCTAACCCACTACTTGAACTCAACAAACTACGCTTACTGTATTCTTTTCTTCTTTAAAGATTTCGCATAATAATTTTAATTTAATATAATATTTCTAAATTATTATTCAAAATAACGTTTGATCAAGAGTACACCTCAAGTGGCATATAATTTTATATGAGAAAGAGGGTATCTAAGGGTGATAGAAAACTAGATTTTGTGCAAAGAGAGGCAATGAAATTAAAAGGCCGACAGGATAATTAAATGTTGCTAGGTGTGGACATTACAAAACTCTGTTATGCGCTCTTTCAGGCATTATGAATTACAGACGGTCTCTGTAAAGAAAGGGGAAAAAAGATGGAATAATAATATATCCGGATTTATAGGAAAGAAATTAATTCATCAAAATGATTAAATAAGAAACATTGATTATAATTTTGTTTAACATATTTTTCATTTCTTAACTAGAAGTTTAATGACAGCATTCGGAAATTATTCACCACAGAACAACTCGTTTCTGTTTCAGCACGAGTGTGATCGAGTGCTTTTCAATCGTACGCCTGCAGAAGTTTTCCATCAGCTCTATGGAATAATGAGACAGGAAACCAAACTTCTCATATTTATTTTGCAATTTAATTTGCCTGCCATCAGCAGTGGCAGCTTATAGTGGATGGCCTTAGAGAAGTCTAACAAATTAGCCTCATGCTGTTTTTCCCTCATGGACACTCCCTACTTAGTAACGGAAGGTCAACATTGTATGCTTGAGTGCGTCCTGAAAATGCAACAGGCATTGGATGATAATTATAATTATAATTACATTCAGCTGTTGCTTGCATATTGTAAAAAGAATTATTCACCTAGCCATTTTCAAAGGAACTATATGCAATACGTTCTCTATTTCTCTCTCTCTCTCTCTCTCTCTCTCTCTCTCTCTCTCTCTCTCTCTCTCTCTCTAGTTATTTGGATGGATTTCACAGAATGTAAGACTTATTATTCGATTTATTTATCCATCCCTCATAATTGGGGAAATGTTTTAAAAATGCATAAAATAAATAAATAATGTTTAATGCAGGAATCGTCAGCCCTTTTGTACTAGTAGGCCACATCCTCATTTGGCTTCATATCATATAACATATATGTCGCTATAGAACGTAAAATGTTCATTTGGTATTATTGTTTGGAGACATAATCAGTGTATTTATTATCAAAGTGCATCGTCGATATAGTGGACAGTTTCAAACTACCAAGGCGTGGGATTACACCAGGAAATAAAAGTCATTTCCCTAAAGACATCCATACCCACGACGTGTTTCGAACTCGCCACCTGTCTTCATTAATCTCTTCTTAATGCTCTGCTAGAACTGAAAAAAAAATCATAGTTACAAAAACAATGGTTAACAACAAGGACGTCCCACCAAAGTGGGGCCCTTAAAAATAAGTTGTCATAAATGCCGAAACTTGCTGCACAAAACAAAAATAAGTTCTACAAGTAACTAAGTTACTATAAGATGAAGTAGAAAAGTAATAAATTACTTACGATAAGATTTATATTTCTGATTTTGACTTATATTTCAGTTATAATTCTGCTCATCAAATAATAGTGTGAAACCTTACAGATTCAATCCTGTTTAAAAACAGCAGATTCATTCATATAGCAATATCAGCATTTCCACAAAATAACAACTCCTAGGAGCCTTTCTGCAACCCTCTGGCTGGCATTGATCCTTCTCAATTATGGTTATTTGAGCATCCTCTTCTTGGTTTTTTATCGAATGTTTCTACTCCATCACATGCTATTCATTTGCTAAATCGCATTACAGGCTTGGTTAACACAGTCATCTACATCTTTCTAACATGTTCCCGACTTATGAATAATAGATCCTGATAATAGATTGCAAGTATCTGAAATGATTTATCCCATTGACTTTGCTGATTAGGCGATCTAAGTCTCCACTTAGCTCTACATTAAGCATTCCAATGTGCCATCAGTGTATCAAGGTAAATCTCAAACATGGACGATGACATCCCACCATTGTCTCAGATCTTTGGATGTTACCAGCTTAGCCGATACCAGCCATCCACATTTAACAGCTGCTCTGCACCTTCTATATATTATCTTAATCAAAGTGGTGATTGACTTACTCACTCACGTTCGTACCTATCTTCAAGTTGAACACTCTTGCAGTGTTTTAATGCATCGTAGAACACGTTTAGAACTTAGATCTTGTTTTCAACTAAAGGTTTAGAAAGTCTTCGATATTTTATCCCACGGGCTACGGAGACTCAAGACAGAACTGCTTCGTGCCTGTCGAGGAAGGGATGAATCTCTTTCCAAGAAGAGATGAAATTCATTACCTATCTAATGACGTTCACAAACATCCATATCCAAACAGGATTTGAACCCACAGGATATTCGTTAAAGGACTTGGTCAACACCAGGCCAGGGAATTGGAATAATATCTAGATACCAGTCATGGTACATTTGCAATCCACTTAAGGTTTCATATAAGCAGATTATGGTGTGACACCAAATGATGAAATTCATCTACGATCTAGACTTTAACAAATATCCACTTTTAACAAATATCCTATCACCCTACCCTTCAAGTAGGGTGATAGGAGAAAATGACTAGTTTCACTCTCCTATTCGAGGAAGCGCACGCACGCACACACACTTTTTAAATTTATTTTCTGACCTTTACAAAGGCATTCAAGGGCCAAATGATAAATGAGGTGTAGCGAGCAACATGATAGAACAGAACATGATAGATTTTAATTAGAACAGGTGCTCATAGGTAGCAAATCCCTGTCTTGTTAAAAGGGAACACATAAAACAAAGGATTGGTTCATGCAACCGGCTTCATCTTTCTGTTCCATTTCAGCTTCCTTATTACGATCATTATGGAGAACTGAGATCTGTCATATACAAGACATATCACTAGTTGCAAGGCACTTAGAGGCCAACTGATCGATCAATATCTCCAGCCATAGCTAAACCTACTTGACAGAAGTGATTGAATAAAAATTGCCTTATGATGAATGGAACTAATCTCATTGAGGGAGAGTCTTTGAAAAACGGAGTCTTTTTCTATTTAGGATTACGATTGATAATTTTTAATCAGTCACCATTCACTCATTCCTTGCAGAAAGGTGGGCTAATAATCGATTTGACAGATACCATTATACAGTCGCATTGTCCTTGTAACCCATTCCTTACTAACGTATCCACGATATAACAGAGCGTAATTAAGTTTGGCATTAACAGAAAGCCAATGTTGGCAGTTCCATTTCGGTGAATTGCAAAAATCAATCATTAACATTTAGCAATTAAATACTTGAGTTATAAAATCTACTGAAACATTAAATTAATATTTGATTAAGGGGTATTTTTACGTTTAACTGAGAAAAAATTATCAAAAATGTTTATTTTACAATGCACCTCTAAAATTTTTACATATAATATATACACTAAGAGCTCATTTGAGGAATACTTTGCGGATTTAGAACGATTAATCGACCGTGAGATGCGGTGATTAATACCCTTGGAGGGTAATAGATGGCATTGCTGTAGCCAATGAAGTTCTAACTGAGGCTCGGCTATTGCTGTTACCCTCCTGCCATGATCAGAGCTTTATAGCCTAATAACACCTTATTCTTACACTGTCCTCTACAGATAACGGGGAAGATGAAAAGCATTCTTGCTTCGCCCATTTAAGCCAGTCCTTATATGGAGTGCTTTGAGATTTCATATACGGATATCTACGTGCTATCCAAATTCGATACATAAATAGAATGGACTTCAGGAATTTACCTAAATTTTATCCATTATTATAAAGTGACTATCATGTTTCTTTAAACTATTTTTGTACGACATGTAACGTGTGAAATGGAGCGTTATCCTTTCGGAAGTGTCCACACACTCAAAGTAATTGGTCAAAATGAATGGCTGTACTTAGTCTGCAGTGATATTCAGATGAGCAACGTTCAAGCTCTTCGTGTTATCAAGAGACCTAAAATTGTTAGGAAAACATTGCTTTCACAAGGATTCCATGGCATTACATATAAGTGGCCAAACATGGCAATGTGTTGTAACTATATCTATATCTTTCTGTCCACATGAAATGATCGGAATTTGGATTCATCACTCATGCAACCTTTCTCTAGTCCTTTAGGGTCCACTGTCGATGGTCCTTCTTCCACTTGTCGCTGGGGTACACTCTGTGGTCATCTGCTATTATACTTCGTTCGGGACAGTGACAGATGTTAGGTGTATTTATATACGCTCACCGCAATCCCGATTTGGCCAATTATGTCACGTCCGTTAGATCTTAATCTTGTGCATCTTTCGTTTGATTCATTATCGATTCGCTGTTTCCATTCCCATAAGTAATGTTTCTTGATGTTTTTTATTGCATCCTTCTTGGTGTATAAGTGGTACTAAGTGATTCCAATTAAAATAATACGGATGACTATAATATTTTAGCATCCCAATGTATAATAACGCATGCTAATAATTCATCGTGTTTGTAGGTTTCCGATATCAGATATATTTTTTTTTGAAATTTTTTTAGTGTTTTGAATAATTAATTTTCTGTAACTTTCACCAGAAGTTTCCTGTCAAAGTACTAAATAATTATGATTTATTAACACGTTGTACATCATTGAAATTGACTTAAGTATTTTTTCCCCCACAAATACCATATTCTTTTTTGTTTTTGTTTTGTCATTTTGAACTGTAAAACGTTTTTCGTTCCAACTTCGTGCACCAGACTAACCGGTTTAATCCTTATATTGCACTGGATACCGGCCATGATCCCTCCAACTGACATACGTAGTTTTCCCTTTCTATTTGTACGGTACGGTGAAATTGAAAAACGATTTTCTTACTTATAGATCAATCTTGAAGTCTGGATTTTTTTCCCGTCTAAAACTGATAAAGGTTATTGCACTCAGTTTGACATTCTAAATTTATTTCTAGAAATGTGAATTTTAATTTATTTAAATATGTGTCGTATTTAAACTTTTTCACGCGATAAAATTGACATGTCAGCGATCAGCTAAATTGTATTCCATTTCTGTCTGAGTAGATAATTTTAATTCGTAGTCAGTTATGCGTGCGGTAGAAAAATTTTTCAGCTGTTTTTGCTGTCGTCAGGTTTAATGGACGAGTTCGGTTCCTATAACCCCCCACCCCTCCTCTCAGTTCATTGCAATATGACTGAGATATTTATATACCTTCTAGTATTTTTTATTTGCCCACAGGAAGAATCAGAATAATAAACAGTACCAACTTTCTGTATCTTATGAAATCTGAAAAACAAAAAGAAAACAAAAAAATAAATAAAATATGATATAATAATACGCATGGGTTTGGTTTATTATTATATTTATATTCAACATGAATAACCTTATAAAATTTGCATAAATAATATCACAAGTTCAAATATCAAAGCAGTTTTAATGGCAGTTCGAGTTCGAGTTGATAAATGAATTAAATAAAAGGTTTAGGCAGCAATCAAGCCGAACTCGCTCCCATGCAGATATCAATTTTTGCTGAACCATTTTATTCATTTACAAAGATAGTAAAATAATTACCATATTTTTCGGACAATAAGACGCATCCCAAATTTATAAGACGATTTTTAGAAAAAATATTTTATTATATAAAGATATTTACAAATTCTTTCTTAATTTTTATTTATTGTTACATGATTGTATTAGTAATATTCAGTTCATCGTCACTCTCGGTGCTGTCACTGGTCTCGTTAATGTCACCGTTCGTATTACTTTCGTCTGAACTATTGTTCACTCCCTTCAAAAACTGCGTCATCTTCGGTACCATCCATCTCATTACTTATCCCGCATTTCTTAAATGACTTTATAATTGTCTCTTTTTCTCAGCTTCCCATGAATTTTTCACCCAGGTACATACTTCTGACACTGTTGGCCGTATCATACATCCTGTTGCTGTAACATCGTGATTTGGCTTCGCCATCCATTTGTTCCACTCTTCCCACATAAAATTTTTGAATGGTTTATTAATAAATCCATCCAAGGGTTGTAATTGACTTGTAAGGTCTACAGGAATGACAGCTAATTCTGTATTCATTTCTTTTAGAAGCTTCTTGGTTGATTCTGTTTTATGCGCTCTGAATTGATCCCACATTAACATCGCAGACTTTTTAAACAACGCACATGGATGTTTTGCTCATATCTTTTGTATCCATAATTTCATTCCTGTTTCGTCCATCCAGCCTTTATCTTGAACGTGGATAATAATGCCACTAGGAATTTCAATTCCCGATAATAACCATTTTAGCTTCATAGTCAGCCGGCATTTTTTGGGCCAGAGTGGTTTTTGTATACATGCATAACCCGTGTCTTTTTATAAATTTGAAGCACTAAGATGGTGATCTGGTAAAATCTAAAATTCCATTAGCAGTTGCCCATCGTTTCGCTTCAAAAATTATCATTTTCGTAGAAACAGATATTCCCATGTTTCGATGATTTGTTACCCAATTTTTCATTTGTACTTCTAATTCTGGCCATTTTTCTAGGTGCGAACGGAATGTTTTCTTGTGTTTACATAGCAGTTTTAATTGTTCCTCTTGTTTTCTCCACTCGCGAACCATTTTTTCTGTTGGTGGTGGACCAAAATGTCTATCTGCTGCTCTGTTTCCATATTATTTTGCATAATTTATCACATTTCATTTATAACTCACGTTATATGAAAGTCTTTTTTTTTTGTTTTACACTCATTTTTTCTAATTTTGAGATAAAAATTTTAACGACTTATAAAAAATAATTCAAATGAACCGTACAAAAGCACATATGTTTACACACTAATGACTATTGACGCTCTAAATCGGTGATTCACCCACATGCAGCGAGATAGCTTAGGTACTGCCTTCAGTGGCGTACTTAATAATTTCATTAACATATTGCACCAGTAATTGAACTTCGCTAACAGCTTCGGTAAGGTATAAAGATTCGTATTTTAATGTTACCTTCGGACCATAAGACGCACCCCAATTTTCAGTCGATTTTTCTACGTAAAAAGGTGCATCTTATGGTCCGAAAAATACGGTATGTTGATTTTTTTCAGATCTCCTCCTCCCCTTAATGCGCTAGTTATAAAAATAAAAACTAACAGCATTGACAAGGAAGAAAGAGGATTTTTCTTATGCAAATCTCATCACGAAAGTTTATAATATCATCCATAGATAAAGTAATAAAAGTAATATTTGAAAATGAATAAAATTAAAATCGATAATAAAAATAAATATAATAATAATAAAAATTAAAGATAAAAAATTAATGTAAATAATAATAAATTAAAATTCATAAATTAATAAAATTATATAAAATAAAGAAATAACAGTAATAAATTTAAATCAATAAATCTCATATTCACACGAATCAGAATTCATGATATGGTATATTTCATATTCTTTGTTTCTTGAATGAGTTCGATAGAAATCAGATTTGGAGGTAAAAAAAGAAAAAAGTAAAGAAAAAAATGATGTCCATTTCAATCTACACTAGCCAAAAAGGACATATGACCAGTTCAAATACGTATATTAGAATTCCAAGAGTCAAAGGAACCGTGAATCAATGTTTAAGACATTGAAGTGTTTCAGGTCACCGCACTGATCAGAACATATTCGGCTTTCATCCTTCAAAACAACCAAGTCGACATTTACAACAGATTCCAATGCATCCCGGTCAAGATTGCTTTTTCTACTCATCGGAAAACAACTTCGTATAACATTTCAGATCGATACAACCTTGCAGTAGATAAGGAAATTAGAATTATTGGTACTGAAGTAGCCAGAAAGAAAACGGACAGTATAACTCAACACTAACCAAAAAGCACATGCCGTATCTTGTTCCTGAAGATATTTCCTCAAGAGATCAATAATCTAATATTGGTTTTTTTCAAGAAAACAGTTTACATGCGGAAATATATACGTATGCAAAATATGTATTTTATTGCCTAGTGTGAGAATATCTTCCCATTTGTTAGACGCCAAAATGCTTTGGAAACGTTTTTAGGTCTAATTTTTGGAGCACGGTTTCTGATCCAGGTAAATGAATAAAAGTATTTAAAAAATACAAAAATTAATAAAAAAATTACAAGATGAATCCTAATCCCCACGGTACTATATCTTCTTCTTCGACACTACAGCTACATATAGTGCCTTGACCTCCCATTTTTGGGCTTCATAACTCACTACGAGGTGGGGTCGTTATCCTCACGCTCAGCCATGTCTGTGAAGCGTTGTGTTCTTAAGATCGGGTTGCCTGTTTGCGGGAGGAAAAACCCCAGATAAACTGGGTAGAAAAACCCCGCTGTCCACGCCCAAGACCGGCTAACTTGGCTAAAGATCCTTAAGCTCCTCACATCAGCGACGGGAATCGGACCCAGGACACTCCTTTCCCAGGCATATGGTTGCGGAGCGCATAAAAAATTCCATGGGTGGGAGTCACATAAAAGTACGTTATCAATAAGTATATATTAAACCTAATTTCAAAAAGACCCAGATATTAAACGCTGGAAAGGAAAAACAATGGGGAGTTTCCACCCTCATCTCTCTCTCGCTCTCTTTGTAGTTTATTAGACTGATGAAACATTACTTAAGAACTATGATTTTTTTATGTTCATTAAATAAAGATAATGTCTGCGTGGTTAGCTGGTGGCTATGCGCTTCGCAACCATTTGACTGGGGAAAGAGTGTCCTGGGTTCGATTCCCGTCGCCGACGCGAGGAGCTGAAGGATCTTCCTCAGCCATAGCCAAGTTAGCCGGTCTTGGGCGTGGACAGTAGGGTTTTTCTCTCCAGTTTATCTGCGGTTTTTCCTCCCGCAAGTAGGCAAACCGGCCCCTTGAACACACGCAGCTACAGCCATAGAATATACCGGGAGGCTGAAGGCTAGTTACCTTATCCTCGGGACAGGTACGACTTAGAAGGGCTTAAGATAGCTCTGTAACAGGGCAGTGGGCCTAACACGTAGAAGGGAGAAGAAGAAAGAAAACTAATGTAAATATTGCGATTCGTTTCACATTTTCGTCGATTTAAATACTCAACATGCCAGACAAAAATCATTTAAAATTTTTATTTCTTTTTATGACTTAAAAAAATAGAAGTTTTCACTCGACGAAAGATTGAATTAGAATATTTAGATTAATATTCTAATTCAAATGGGAAAATAAGACCGCGAGATATTAATACGTCATGTTTGTAAACTGAAGAATCTCAAGACGGGATTTTCTGTTTATCAAGAAGACTTTGATGAAGCTCAAGTCTTCCAGTCATTATGTGTATCATAGTACTTGTAGATACAAAGTGGTACGTGTTTGGCGCATCCTCCATACTCACCAGATCTTCCAGTCTTCCAGTCATTATGTGTATCATAGTACTTGTAGATACAAAGTGGTACGTGTTTGGCGCATCCTCCATACTCACCAGATCTTTCTTTCTATGATTATTTTCGGAACTTCAAACTAAACTTCGAAAAGATTACTTTTTAGACTAAACATTCATTTTATGAAAAATAAAATAATTTCAATATTTGAAATTATTTTATTTTTCAATTTTCATAATTGTCTTTTTATTTTATAGAAACTGACAGTTTCTTGAAGGATTTCATAGTAAAATCGATTAAAGACCAAGATTGTGTAAGAAACAAGATGAATACATTTAACCTTTGTACAGTCCATCGAGAATAATCTGATTAAATAAAAAGCCATCACATTTACAATATGCTGAATACACGATTGCATTATTGACGTCTTGCAAATGGGGTTCCTGACAGCGGAAAATGGTTAATAGAGGTTAGCCTTTGTTACGTGAGCTACCTGTATAAGGTGATCTCTCATTACGCTGCCGCTAAAGCCATTCGCAACACACATAATTGCTACTAATTAGATTCAGATATGTAGAAACAGCGCAAATCACTGCGAGTCTACTTCTGCTGACCCATTTAATTGTCACGGACGGGCGATCCGCTTTGTGTGAGTGTGTGATCACAACTATTGCTTCTGATGATTCACTGACGCTTTGGTTGAAGGTCATCCCACATGGTAAGGGTGGCCGCGGGAGCGTGGATGAAATGTAGACAGATGAAATAACTTCTCGAATCACGACTTTCGGTAGCTAGGCGATGCGATAGCAAAAATATATTCTTAACTTGGCAATAAATTGCTGCCTCTACACTGTTATTAGGACTTGTATAATAGTATGGAGGATGCTGGAGTTAATAGGACCCTCTGTCGGCCCATCTTTTAGGGGATGTAGATGCTATCGACTTATATCCCAACCCTTTTCCTGTAAAACTCAGAAACACTCCCCGCTGAAGCAGAGAGAACGCCATAAACTAGTTTAAAAAAACAGTAGTCGCTAGACAAAAAAATCAGGCAGAAAGATGGTGGAGATGTTTAAGTGGTTCGGGGATCTTCCATTAATTCAATTGGAGCTCACCAAAGGCGACATCTAACTATGTATTTGATGTCTAATTCCATTACCGGTGCACTCGGGATTATGATTGCTGGGAAGCTGTCTTAATCAGTGTTTCATACATGCACGACATCATTTATATTACAATTTGCAAATATCTTGTTATTCTCTCTCTCTACAACAGTATGATTATATTCTTCTTTTTAACATGGTGTAAGAAACTTCATAGAAGTTAGCAACCTTCTTAATATTCTAAACTGCAGTTGATGCGAAACAGAAGAGAGAGAGAGAGAGAGAGACGAGGAAATGGCTCATAAGGTATCCTATATCTAAAAAATCTGGCTTCATTGCAAAATCACCAGTTACACTGTATACGTGATTTTAACATAATTATTGTAGTGAAAAGCAAACCGGAATCCTCAGTGCTTCATCAACATAGTTTTCTTTTTCTCTTTCTGTTTTTTAAAAAGGCGTCTTCTTTTTTGGCAGAAGTCAGCAGCATCGAGTTACATTAAGGCAGTCGATGGTTGACATTCTTCAGTACATGCATGGACAAGGATGCATAATCATCTAGGATGCATAGCATCGAGTTACATTAAGGCAGTCGATGGTTGACATTCTTCAGTACATGCATGGACAAGGATGCATAATCATCTATATGAAGTTGTGCTACTGTCACCATTTCATCCAGTGAGTCAATCTCGTTCGTATGGTGTGATCGCACTACCATGAAGAGCGAGAGTAGTCAGATGTATTACTACTATTACTCTGATCGCCACATCTAGTTTTGCACCAATGCAATTTAACATTTGTTTTTCTCTTAACAAATGTTATGCATTTAAAATGACTTTGTGGAGGGCATTTTGATATACTTGCACACTGTTTCATAAAATACTGACTGCGTAATTTTGATCGCCGTCGAAAATTTCAGGTGCACCTGAAATTTTCGACGGCGATCGAAAATTTCAGGGATGAGAGGTTTCTTTAAATAAACATGAAACACAAGGAATAACTAATATATTTCAGCCTGAATATTAGAGGCCATCATCCGAACTTAAATCGGAACGACTGCCTCTATCTAAAATACGATAAATTATTATTTTAATCACACATCAATATATATATATATATATATATCTTCTTCTTCTTCTTAACTAGGTTCTTCTCTTAGTAGCAAAAACTTTCCGTTCACTCTCTTCTGCTGTGAACCTTCTCTTTCAAGGTTGTGTACCTGTCTCCATTCAGCATGTCATCTAGCATTGTTTTTCTTACTCTTCCTCTGGGTCTTTTTCCGTCCATTTTTCCTTTGATGGCATCTCTAATGATTCCATTTCCTCTCAGAATATATATATATATATATATATATATATATATATATATATACACATACATATATATACTAGGGGGCTACGGCGCCCACCCCCCGATTTCCGGGCTGGTAGGTCATGACTGATTATATGCGGTTGCCCTTGTGTTGCACTACCTTTAGGAGAGAGCTCCCTACCCAATGGTAGTGCAACACAAGGGCGACTCACAGCAAAGTTGGAGAAAGCATCACTCATTTCGTCGCCTTCCAAAAGTCATGATCTACCAAGTGACGTCACATCCGGTTCGAATTTTATATGTCACATCCGTGACATAAAAACGTTTCAAATTTCGGCTTATCTTAAATTCCTGGACACTTGTAATTAAAGGAACTTTAATGGAAGAAAGATAAGTAAAATAAGAAAAAAAATAAAGAAAAAATAGTTTCATGAATATGTAGAGCAAATATTTATAATTCTGTATGATCATAAATAAAATATATAAATCTTCTAACACCTTTTTATTTTATATAGAATAGATAACAAATAACGTGACATATAAAAATATTTCAGATTTCGTCTTATTGCGTTGTTTTATTGTAGAATAGAATATTAGATTGATTTCACTTTAGGCCAGAAATAAAGAGAAAATCCCAAAAGAGTCCTTTTTAGGACTTCAAGGGTAATGGATGGCAGTGCTGTAGCCAGCGAAGTTTTAACTGAGACTCGGCTATTGCCGTTACCCAGTCATGACTAGAGCTTTTAGCTCAATAACACCCCATCTACACAGATTTTCTCCATTCAGATGACGGGATAAAGAGTCCAGGACTCAGTCCATCTCCCAGTTCTTTTAAGAACTCTTACTTTACATAGAGTAGATATATTCTCAGTCATACCATTGCGTTGTTTTATTGTAGAATATCAGATTGCTCCTTTACAAATCAATCCATTGTTTGCGTTTTATTTTATAATTAACTATTGTCTCCACTTATGACATCCTAGACTATTCAGGCTGAAATATACGGCCTTAAATAAATAGTATTACTCATTCCTCGTCTTTTTCGTGTTAATTAAAAAAAAATCTGGCAAGTGTATGAACAGGGAAGACCCCTTTTGCTTTGTGTGTGTGTGTGGCAAAGTGTATTAAAATCCGTCAAGAAAACATTACTCTACTGACCAAAAAATGTATGAATTGTCCATTAGATGTATAAGGGAGATCAGGACTTAGGCCCTTTACATATGTTGCAGTGGGTGTGCATATTATTTAAAAGGATAAACAAAGAGTAATCATTTATCATCACATTTGATATCTTAGTTGAAACACATAATACCATTAAGTGTTTCAACTTTTCAGAAGCTTGCAGTTACTGAAACTGCCATGAGACCTGTTCTTAAACTAACTGACACGGACTAAGGATAAATATAATTCTACTAATGGAATTAAAATGCAGGGTACGCTTCTGGAGAATCGAATCTAGATTATCAGCCTCCAATTATGCGCGCACTTCATCTCACAACCCAAGCAGAACTGCATGATATCGTGAGATATTTGAATCTTAGAAAGGAGAGCAAAGTGTTTCGCATTCTTCTCTTATGAAAAAAATTCTCTTGTCATCCCACCACATTAAACTGGGTCTGGCGAAAATTTTCCTTTTCTTGAAACTCTGTTAAAAGGGACAGTTACAGAAATCTCGTAGATCAGTTTACATTCATTCTTTATCCCTGCAGGCATACAAGTAATGCTAAGAAATCTGCCGTTAAAAAAGCCACTTTGTGTATGCATTTGTATTTCTTTCAACCTCACTTGGGTTTCAAAATGTATATATATATATATATATGTGTGTGTGTGTGTGTGTGTGTGTGTGTGTGTGTGTGTTCCATCAGAAATCGTTAGTGTTGTTGCTTGGAATTTTGGCCAAACAACAAAAGCTAAGAGGCCAGTTGATTACTGTTAAATATCTGTTAGCTGTGTGTGTGTGTGTGTGTGTGTGTGTGTGTGTGTGTGTGTGTGTGTGTGTGTGTGTGTGTGTGTGTGTGTGTGTGTGTGTGTGTGTGTGTGTGTGTGTGTGTGTGTGTGTGTGTGTGTGTGTGTGTGTGTGTGTGTGTGTGTGTGTTCTTCTGGGCAGGTTGCCTGTTTGCACGATGAAAATCTCGAGTTGGCTCCGGAAAAATCCTGCCACCTTCGTATGCGATCTACTATGGTATATTTCATCCCCATACTTCAGAGACCTTTAAAGTAGCATCACAAAAAAAAAGAAAAAAAGTGACAATAATCTGGATATCAAACCGTAGAATATTGAAATTAAAATGTTTACAGTGTGGGATATCAAGTAAACTAATCAAAATAAAAGGAACAAATAAGCAAGTAGCAGAGATCATACCTACTTAAAAATTTACCCAAGAATATTAATTCTTTATAAGTTCCATTTAAAATAACCCTTTTAGGGCTCGATAACTTCTTTGTGTCTGTTAGAGGCGCGTGCTCAGGAAACAACAAAACGTTGACTTCTGTTTTCTCCACAACTGACCAAGTCTGTGACCAATATTTAGGGAGAGAAAATGAACCCACAGCTGCCCGCATTTCGACTTTGTTGGTTGAACGCACAGGGTAATTATAGAGTATGTAAGCAGATGTTCTCTTCTTGTTGCAGTAACGGCGTCTTCGATGTTTTTCATCTCTTTAATAGTCCAAGCTAGATAGTCCAGTACTAGTAGTTAGTTAATAAAGTGACCGGCAGGTGGAGTACTCAATAGCGGAAGAAACAGATAGAACACCGTTGACGTTATTAACACCCTCCTACTGCTGGAAGACAGTAGGGGGTCGAGGAAAAAAGACATCTGGAACGGTAGCAGCACCTGCATTCATATCGACCCGATCTTACACTGGAATAAATCACTTAAAAAAAAAAAAGAGCAAAAAAGATTCGGTTCCTCTTTTCCCTTTGACATCGTCCCAGGTGCCCCAAAGCCATATGGTATCTTCGCCTACTCTTCAGCCCACTCTATGATGTGTCCCTCTGTTAGTTCGCGCGATTAATATCACACGTAAAGAAGACAAAGAGAGTCCGTTTTTTTTTTTTTTTTTTCTTTTTTTTTGCGACGCGTCGTCGCTAACAGGAAGGCGACAGGTGTTCTAACGCCCTTACTCGACCTGGTGGCCAAAGATCATAACAGCTCGCTGGCATGGTATTGCAGTCCATAAAAGAAAAGATTAAAAAAAAAATCCTGTATATTTCATTTCCGGTTGACACGTTTCTATGGCTACGGGCAAGTCGTAATGACTTCGGAGAAAACAACACGTCATATGAAACGCAATGAATTTTTCAGTTTCTGTCATATACAATGGACGGAAACAGTTCTCATCTCAACATCTGCCTGTTTTTTTTTCCGTTTTTTTGTTACTTTGTCTGGTACATCTCTACATCCTGATGAGGTTGTGTGTTGCATGAAAATAGTTACACTTTTATTGGATGACCTGGAGTATTCTGATTAACTAGTTTTCCTTTTCAATAGTTGTCGTTTGAGGAAGGCATTACTTGTTTGAGGTTTTGGTTGGATCACTGGAAATAGATAAATAAACAAATAAATAAAACACGAATTCTTAAGTCGAAGAAAATTCTGATTATACTAGAATGACGTATTTTTAATTATGTTACTAATTTCTTTGTATGTGATATATATATATATATATATATATATTTTTTTTTTTTCGGCTTAAGTTTTTATACCCCATTTCGTTTTAAATATACGCAAATTACAAAAGAGCCGATGCCATGCTTTTTAGGATTTTCAGGGTAACAAATGGCAATGCTGTAGCTAATGAAGTTTTAACTGAGGCTCGGCTATTGCCGTTACCCAGCAATGACTAGAGCTTTTTAGCTCAACAACATTCCATCCACACAGATTGTCTTCATTCAGATGACGGGATAAAGAGTCAAGGACTCAATCCATCGCCCAGTTCTTTTAAGAACTTTTTTTTTTCAGTTTATGAAAAAAACATCATAATATAATATAATATTTTATGGAAATTAATCATTGCCCATAAAGGAATAATGATGATGTGATATATTTTTACTGTACATCTTGCATAGTTTAACATTATCTTTAATAATATTTGAACTGCTTAATGTATTTCCTTGAAAATCTGTTGTTATAGAATATTTATTTTATTTCCTTGAAAATCTGTTATGTGTTATAGAATATACTCCTAGTTTATTTTTTGTATGATACTGATTTGAAAAAGCCGGTTTATTATTTCATTTTTTTTTATATTTAAATATCTCATAGATTATATCTTTTCAGCATAGAGTTGATATCATTAAGTAATGATATGAACTCTATATGACTTTATGCTGTGATTTGAATTAATTAACTTGTTTAATAATGTTACCTTTCTGCTGTTCCATTTGAGTACCAATTACTTTTTTTGCGATACATTAACCACTCGAGTAAACTATTAATCTATCTATAAAATCTGTAAATTTCCCAGGCTACATTTCTGAACATTTAATTTTATTCGGAAAATTAAATGTTCAGTTTTACTCGGAATATTTAATTTACATTATCTTTTTGCACATTGCTATGTAATACGTTAGTGTCTACTGCTAATAAATATAAGTGAAAATAAGTGTGTGCGCGCACTCTTCAGTGTTATTATTAATATTAATTATTGATAATTTGCAATACTATAAAATAGATAAAAAATACAATAAATAAAATATACATCTATTTAATTACAGTGCTAACACAACTTAAGTTCATAAATACAGAGACAACATAAACATATTTGTCGTTTTTCACCCACGAACGGTTGTAAACCTATAGTATATTACTGCTATGGACAACTGAGGTTTATATTTTCATCATTTTTAAGTTTCTTATTCATTTTTACATAATTTGAAAATCTTGCTCTTAGAGACTAAACACGGATGTCTTTTTTCAAGGTGTTTCAGGTTTCCAGTAAGCTTGGCGGTCTCATACTGTGCAACTGGACAATTTTCAGCACGGTGTGGAATGTTTAGCAAAAACATTCTGTCAGATACATTAACTAATCGGATCAATTAGTAATCTATCTATAAAATCTGTAAACTTTCCAGGCTACATTTCTGAAAACTGTTCAAAAAAAAAAAAAAAAACCAAGCGGATAGCATGCCCGCTTTTCAACCAACAGGTTGTGGGTTTGAATATTGTCTTGGACATGGATGTTTGTAAAAACCTATCGTCACAAAATGGTCAGCTTACACAATGTTAACTGAACATTTTGTGACGGTTTTCAAATTTGTTTGTGATTGGAGATATTTCAGAATAATGTTACCAATGGCCATGTAAAATTCCAAGCCACAATTTCTGTAAAAGAATCTTTCTTCGTTGTGTATTCTGTAAAACAACAGAATACATAATAAAGAAAATAATAATAATAATAACAATCATAAAGAAAACAATAAAATCCTAAATATAACTCCACTGCTAAAATTATTAGTTCTATTACTGGAGTAAATCTTAAAACAATTTGAGCGAGACCGATTCTTTATTGTTTTCAAAGCGGCTTAATTATGACGATTCAGGAACTCTGTGATTTACAGTCATAAAATGTGAACGGCACTTTCCTTTTTCTTAATGTCCTCCATTCAACCATGAAAAAAAAAAAAAAAAAAAACGAAAGAAAAGAAAGTAGTAGAAACCAGTATAGTAACAAATGGTGACTTATCCCGCTCTGTTATTACCAATGACGTCAACTTGTTTCATAATGACGGTATTGTTTACGCCTGTGTCACCAACAGCAATATATCGTGACTAGTTTACCAGGTTAGAAAACAAAGACGGTAGTTTTTTATGAAAAAGATGAAAGCTTAAGCTAGTAATTACGTCTGTTGACCACCCCGTCAGTTCTTTCGACATAGAGCCTCTTTCCTTTATTTCAAATAGAGCACTACAGAGAACTATACAATTAAAAATAATTGTCATGTATACATGTCTCTTTTCAAATTCTTTCGCATTTAATCACGGAGGTAAAAGGTGACAGTTCCCGAACAACCATGCAGGTACTTGGAAGTTACTTTTTCTTTGTCACATTTACCCGTGTTTTACGTAACCCAAGTCAAAGGCCGCCCTACCCATTTGGAATCCAGGTGGAGCTGCATTTTATCATTGAATGAAAATTTCATGGTCTTCTTAATAGGCACATTGTTCAATCCTCGGCAAATTAACTGACATTTTGCGTTTTTCCCATTTCTTTAGAGTGCGTGCATGTGTGTGTGTGTGAAAGAGAAGACAGACAGACAGACACACACACACAGAGACATACTTTGGGATCGCCTCTGTTGCTTAGTCGCGAGCCAACCTTATCTATCTTGCCCGTGCAATCATCCTCATCTGTTCAATTTCAGCTCTTAGCAATGGACGAGGTAGACAATGGCTGGCGGCTCTTTTTATTGTTCTGAGACATCTCATTTGAAGAGTGGATGAGTTTCAATGTATTTTTTTCTTCTGTTATTTTATAGCTTTCTTTTGTAGAAAACAACAAAGTACAGTATGGAGTTGAAGTCTTCATTTTCTCTTTTCATTAGCGTGTCCCCTCGATAACAATACGAAGTACACAATAGTACTCTTTTTTTTTTTAATCGTGTTATTGCCTGAAGAACTGTCGACAAAATAAGAGTTCCTGAATGCAGTAGTCATGTTATCTTTAGAGGATTTTTTTTTTTTTTAAATGAAAACTTTCTTATCCGAATGGTCGACATTATTCAGAAGAAAATTCAGATCACCGAATATGTTTCTGTGTTATTAAACCAGAAATGAAAAACAACTTTAATAGACATCACGATTGCGATTCACTCAAGATTTTATATACAGGGTGTTCGGGATAAATTTGACATATTTATAATTAATTATATTTTTCCGTAAGTTACATGTATTAACACACACTTCTCTTCATTTAAAAGTTTGGACCCTTCTTCATTCATATACAAGATGTCAGAAAGGATGGATAGCTGGAACCCACCTGAATCATGGAAGAGAATAACTTGTATCATGATGATTCGTGCCCGCCATCAAAATAAGGATATTACGACTGCTGCCCAATGCTCCCTGAATACAGTAAAAACAATCAGGCATGAACTAGAGACTTGCAATGGTGACTACGAGGATGTAGCAAGAAGAAAGATCCCTAGCAGACGATCTGATTGCGTTCGTACAGCAGAATTCCTCGCAAATCTGCAGGAACAGGTGTTGAAGAACCCTGGCATTGGAATTCGGGCTTTGTTCGTGGAGTTGCTAACTGTAGTCAAGCCCTGGATAACAAGGGTAGCCAATGGTAGGCCGTATGTATGGCAGCAGGATTCGGCCCCTTGCCACACCTCTGGGAAAAGTCAAAAATGGTTGTCTGAAAATTTCTACGACTTCACCAGTCCAAATGTTTGGCCTCCAAACTCCCCAGACCTTAACCCCATGGATTATTTTGTATGGGGCGCAGTTGAAAAAGACACCAATCGCACTTCCAGTAATACAAAAGCCCAGTTAATGGATAAAATTAAAACAGTTTTTGCGGCCCTTCCCAGGGAGACTGTAGCATCAGCTTGTTCGAGGTTCCGAAGCAGAATTGAAGCTGTGATCGATGCTAATGGTGGTTATTTTGAGTAAATCTTGTTGATAGTATTGTAATTAACTCTGCCTGTAATGTTTTTTTGTCAATTCATTAAATTTAATAGATACAAAGAAGATTTTCTTTTTCCTTACGAAACTGTCAAATTTATCCCGAACACCCTGTATTGTTGAGTGCCTCCGCGGTTGAGTGGCTGACAGCTACTGTCGTTTGGAATAATAGCGGAAGCAGCTAAGGCTATGAAACCAGTGAATTGTATCTGCATGTGTTAATTTTCCTGTTTTTCTGGTTAAAAACCAGAGTTTCTGGAAGGAAAAATAACCAGCCATCTACGGAGAGGTTAAAGGTTGCAAAACTTAAAGTACATTTCTATCATGCATGAATGAGGGATAGGGAATGCTGACTTTTTTCTTTCTTCTTTTTTAAAAGACGTATTAAGTTTTTTTTCTTCTTCTTGGGAACAGTTGGGAGTACAAGGCTGCTTCAAACACGATAAAAGAGAGTTGAGGAAGAATATGATATTGAGTCTGTGGATACGAGAGTGAACCACATATGGATATCTATCACGTACCATAAGGAAGAACAACATGGTGAAAAAATTATCAAAATTAGTTCGGTTGAACGATCCAAAGGCAGTACCAGTGGAATAGACATGGACTGATCTTGAGGCACATCACTGGTTAACTTGAATTTTTCAGATTCACACATACCACTTTTTTGATATCTGTCAGTTAGCCATCCTCTTATCCATGGCAATAGTTCATAATCCAATTCCATATCCTCCAATTTATTCAATAGTCTTCTATGCTGTATTCTGTCAAAAGCCTTAGAAAAATCCAAATGTATCATGGTGTATCCATTATCCCTGTCTAGTTCAATGGTAATATTATTATAGAATGTGACCAAGTTGCTAAAACGTGACCTTCCCTTAGTAAATCCATGCTGTTCATTGCAAAGTAGAGATTCTCTGTCAACCCATTTCTGAATGCGAGGCCTAAACTAACTTTCCCAAAATTTTCACCACACTCTTGAGATACTGATTGGTCGATAGTTGGATACATCTGTCTTTGCACCACCCTTGTGCAATGGAATTACCATACATACTTTCCAGTCCTGTGGAATCGTCTCTTTTTCTGAGACTCGAATTATATAGCCTGGTCAACGGAATATTCAGTTTAGCTGAACACTTTTTTAGCACCCGTGTTGATATCCTCCTCAGTCCCTATTGTTGAATTCTTACTGAGTTTGTGCAACAGCTGTAGTACTTCCTCCTCATCTAAATGGGTTTCCTCATACGGGGAAGACTTACTGGTGAGTTCAATGTTGCATATTCCAGGTCGATAGTTTTTATCAAAATGGCTGCTCATTAGTTGAATAATCACTTCTGCATCAGTCACCCGCATACCATCTGCATTCAATAGAATTATTCTTTCAAATTCATTCTTTTTTCATTTGCAGAATAACGATAGAATTCTTTTGGTTTGTCTCTTTAACTTGCAGAGCGAGTTTCTTTTCATACTCAGACTTAGCTTTCAGTACAACACTTGTGACTCTTCTGGCCTGCTGCTTATAATTATCTGACTGACATCATCCTTCTGCACACAAGATATTCCATTCACATCATCTTTTTCTTACGAATCTCTTGCTTAATTAGATTACACATCCATTTTGTTCTTCAAACTCTTGGTACACATTCATTTCGCATCATTTAAGTATATTTTAAACACTTCCCACGCACCGCCGATATCCCTCCCATCCAATAACTGATACCTTGGAATAGAACCCAATACCCCTCAGGTGGTCATAATTGCCTGCTTTGTAGTTAGCATGTAACCTTTCCTGAATGGAACATTCATAAACTTAGTAACTCCCCAAGCGAGTACCACATGATCACTATCAAATAGAAGGAAAATAGTTACTCTTTAACTGAAAACCCCCTCTGACACTACACTCGGATCTAACACTCTTTCACCTCGAGTTCCTTCTGTCACATGCTGCTTCAGGATGTTGTCTCGCAACAGCTGAATAAATTCAGTTTCATTCCTCTCGTGCGATTTCATAGCTACCAAATCAATGTTCGGATAATAAAAGTCTCCCATTATGATTACTCTTTTCGCACCCATCGTATTTATTTGATGATGCACGAGTAACCGATCCACCAGATCTGTAACAAACACCCTACTGTGTATTTCATCTTGTTAGACTCCACCTCACACCAGATTGCTTAAAATTCACTACTACATGAAAAAGTGTTACTAGTATTGCAGTCATAGGTTTCAACTGTAACTAGATTCAAGACATTTGATATCATTAGTAGCACGCCCCATCCTCTCTTATCCTGTCTATCCTTTCTAAAATACTTTGCACTCGATACAAGTTAGTACATCTGCTTCTGATAGCCAAGTCTCAATAATACTTACAGCAAGAAGGTCCCAATGTATTAACCAAGGCAACAAACTCTACTCCTTTGTTTCCTATATTCCTAGCATTCGTGTACAGACATAAGTTATCTGCATGCTCTTGTGCATACACTTGTCTGTAGTCTGCATTTCGACAACTTGCAGATCTCTTCTTATCTAGTTCCTTACTTATGCAACATCGTTACAAATGCCTGAAATGCTCCAAAAGCATTTCCATATTAATAACCATTAACACAGTTACCTAACATTATCGCTCTTACACACTGATTCTCAGGATTTCTCCCATCAGAATTCAGTTTCCCTGACTCTCTAGGTCTTATATCAATATAAATATCAATATTTTATTGATCTCTCAAATATTTACATATATACAATGATCATCTTAATTGACATTCATTATATTATTTTACAGGTTCAGCAATATAATAATAATAATAATAATAATAATAATAATAATAATAATAATAATAATAATAATAATAATGCTATACCACAAATGGCACAAAGCACACTAATAGAGTACGTTCTATTATAAGGACTGGGTAAAGTTGCTGGCTAGCAAACGTTCAGGCATGAAGATTTAGTGTTGCCTTCTTTTATTTATATACGGACCGGCTTAAACGTTAAGAAAATTGTCTCAGTGTGGTAAAAGCTTGAACTACCAACCCCGCCATAATTGTAGTTTTCCAACCCAAAGCGTCCTCTGAAGCGTGTGTTCGTGTGAAGTGAAATAAATTGTTTATTTATTTCTCTCCAAGTTCTCTTCTCGTTTCGGGCAATTGTAAGATGATTAAACTTCTCCCTCGTCACGACAAAATTACTTTGGCTGCTGATCACCAACGTTTCGGGAAAAGGTCAGGGATAATATTTTGTCTGCTATCGAGAAAAACCATATTTCTTCGTATAATGCATCATTTGCTGCTTTTAATATAAGTGTTTAGCCTCTCACCCTCAACGGTAGCATTTAATCTCGACTCCAGCATAAATATTTCATGCTGTCATTCTACTCGTGTGTGAAACAGATCTGAGTAGTAGTAAGTGATTTTAACAATTATCTGCTCCAGCATGAGCACGCTCTACATGTGGCACGTGAGATGGCATTCAAGCGGTACTCCTAGCGACGTTTTGTCTATTTCAGCTCGAGGGTACGATTTACATGTCGTTTCCTGTGTTATACAGTCTCGCGGCATTTCCTTTCATTGTGCTCATTTGCCCAGAAAGAGTTATTTTGCAAGACATAATTATTTTGATTGTGGTCAAATGCACGTGTAAGAAAGCTCGTTCTATCGGGGGATAAAGGAGACAGTTTTCCTCATACAGAGCACACAAAAATGCGATTGTTTTGTACATTGGATTTATTTTATAACTGATGAATTGACATTTTTTAATATGAAAATTTCAAAGGAATAATTATATAAGGATAATTAATATATAAATTTAATATATTAATTATTAAGGTGTTTAATAATCACATTCTACGTACTATGGTGAGATTGATCCAAAAACTTTTTCTCTTCTATTCAAGATACTTATCATCCGTGCAGCTGTATATAAATGCAAAATTCATTAATCTACACTATCTGATCAAAAATATATGGAGCCTGCTCATTCCAACTCTAACTCTAATATAAAAGGTATTAAAATGAAGTTGTCCACTCTCTGCAGTTATAAAAGCATTTAGTTTTTTGCGAAGGCTTTTCACTAGCTTCTAGTGAAAAGTAACTGGAAGCACAGAATTGTCTAGAATATTATTATAGGCCGCAGCTTTAAGATTCCCCATTACCGAACAAAGAAGGCCCAGCCCGAACTATGAAAAACAGCCTCAGACCATGATGTCTCCTCCACCAAATTTCATGGTTGGAACAAAACATTTGGGTAGGTAGCGTTCTACTTGCATCCACCAAACCTGGACTCGTCGTCGGTGAAGCGTGATTCATTACTCGAGAGAACGCGTTTCACTTCTCCAGAATCCAATGGTGGTGAGCTTTACACCACTCAATTCGACCTTTGCTGACGTTAGGCTTGTATGCAGCTGAGCGGTTATGGAAATCCATTTTCTTCAGCTCACTGCGAACAGGTGTGGAACTGGCATTTATTTCAGAGCCATTTTGGACCTTGTTCAAATTCAATCAACAAGCGGTTTTTTTGGGCCACGGATAACAGCACATTCGACCTGGTAGGCCACATAAAATCACAGAAAGACACCTCCAAGTGGTTCAAAGTTTCTTTCACAGTCAAAATAGTGCCATGTCGAAAGTCACTGAGCTGTCGTAAGACTCCTTTTAATGTTTGTCGATGAAGATTGCAAGACCGCGTGCTTCCCCTCATACCTGAATGACCATAAATGCTAAAATGCCATAAATACTCATAAAAGCCTATGAATGCTCACATTTTGATGACTGAATAACAATCTGCACTTTGATCCATACCCGATTTTTATTTATTTTTTTTTTTTTTTGGCTAGATGGGTGAAGCAAGAATGCTTTTCATATTCCCCTTTATCTGTAGAAGAAAATGTATGGACAGAGTAATATAAAGCTATAAGCTCTGATCATGGCAGGAGGGTAACAGCAATAGCTGAGCCTCAGTTAAAACTTCATTGGCTACAGCATTGCCATCCATTATCCTCCCTGTGTACCCATTTTAGTCACCTCGTACGACATGCATCCATACTCGATTCCTATCCTATCCTTATAGTCCTTATAAGGACTTAAAGGGGCGAAGCAAGAATGCTTTTCATCTTCCCCGTTATCTATAAAGGACAGTGTAGGGATAAGGGGTTATTGAGCTATTAAAGCTCTGATCATGGCAGGAGGGTAACAGCAATAGCCGAGCCTCAGTTAGAACTTCATTGGCTACAGCATTGCCATCGATTACCCTCCAAGGGTATTAATTAATCACCGGATCTCACGGTCGATTTAGTTCATACCTGTTTCTCCATACCCGATCCTTAAATCCTTAAAAGGACTGGCTTAAAGGGGCGAAGCAAGAATGCTTTTCATCTTCCCCGTTATCTGAAGAGGACATTGAAGGATAGGATGTTATTGAGCTATATAAATAAAGCTCTGATCATGACAGGAGGGTAACAGCAATAAAACCGTCGTATTTGATATACAAAGAGCATCTTATTTCATAATTGGTGTCACCTTCTCGACTGCAAATAAATTTCATGATTTTTTTCTCTGGATAATTAGAGACATTAGCATTGGAAAAGCTTTTTTATTTTATTTTATTTTATTTTATTTTATTTTATTTTATTTTATTTTATTGTTATTATTATTATTACTTTTGTTGCCAGCTTAACTTCCTGAAACGTATTGGGGTGGGGAGAGAGACCTTGCATTTTTTGCTCTTCTTTCTTTCCGACCAAACGAAATAGCTGCTACTCCAATAATTTACTTCTTTTATTGCCGTACGGCATGACAAACAAAGATAAATTTCATTTGCATTTATTTTGTCATCTCACATCAATTAAGTTCTCGCCTAAATACGATAGCAAACCGGCTAATAATAATGTCACTTGTGTTTAGTGTATGGTCCATAAGAATTTTTCCTCATGTTATTAATTGGAATTCTATGCAAAGTACTCATAGATTTCCTTGTGACTTTCAGAGGCGTCAACTTCAAGGAAAACATTAATCGATCTCATCTCAGTAGGCTAAAAAATTCATTCAAATTTTGAATTTACTTTTTGCTACACTCTGAACCTGTTATCGTCACACTCCATTGCCGTTAAATGCAGATTTTGTGGCTCGCATTCTGAGTTATATTAAATATAAATAAACATACCACTACAAACTGGATACTTAAACCATGCAGAGTTCATCTTCATAAATAAATATTAATATTTAATTTTTTAATAATAAAGCATTAAGTTTAAAAATATATACATATATAAAGATTATTTGGTATTATTATAATTATATTTTTACTAAATAGCTTAAGGAAATTACAACGTATACTAGGATATACATTAAAATAAATTTTAATACACTTCCAATATTTCGGCAACATCACGTTGCCAACTTAAAAACAATACACGTGCACGCAAGCACAACAAACAGTAAATGAGGACGAAGCAGGAAGCTATTCTTTCTCCTGTGTCTGGTTTTTAAGTTCCTGTGAAAATGGCAACGTGACGTTGCCGAAATATTGGAAGTGTATTAAAATTTATTTTAATGTATATCCTAGTATACGTTGTAATTTCATTAAGCTATTTAGTAAAAATGCGTAACCAACGTCTAAGCCTTTCCACGAGTATTATAATTATATATATATATATATATATATATATATATAAAGCATGTTTATTTAGTGGCAATTTTTTTATTTAAAAAACTGTTTCCTGGATATCCAGAATCTTCCCTCATTTACAAAGCCACTACAAATATATAATTTATATTAAATTAGCATTTTAAAATTGGCTTTCGCCAAAACGAGGTGTTTACCACTGTTCTAATATTTGCCTTCTGCACTACTGTAAGTCATAATAGAAGTCGAATTCATGGATAAAAGGATCCAACATTTTTCCTAAGGGCTACTCCCTCCATTTTAAAGATACATATTAACAAATTCTTTCTTTCACTTTTATCATTTGTTCGTTCAAATCGCTGATGTACATTTTAACCTATAAAACACAGCCTCAACTTTTTTCTAATATACTCTGGTTACAAAAGAAAATTCTATGAGGTATATATGTCCGTAATATAATCATATACTTAATCTAATCTAATAGGGATTGATTAGGAATCAGAACCCAAGAACTCTAATCAAGTCTACATATAAACTATCCTCTTCCGGCTCCATTTTCTTAAAACGATACGAAGAAGATAAGCTGAAATCGAATTAATCCATCCTACCTACATTCAATACTTAATTAATTCAAAAATTATTAAAAAAATGATTTCATGTTGTTTGTTCCTTATATATATATGTCTTATATATTGCCATCTTATAGGCACGTGTCAACACATTTCTTATGCCAGTTCATATTTTAAATAGAAGTATAGCGGATGACTGTTTCATATGATTCTCAGCTGTCCTTCTGTTTGTCTTATGAAATTTTAAGGAAATGACAAATAACATCTTTTTGAAGTTCATCGATGATAACTGGAGTTAATTCTATTTTTTTGGCCTGTCAGTATACTTATTCATCATAAGCCGAAGAAGACTAGTGTAGCTTCTTTTAATTCAAATAGTTAATTTTAGACATCTTTTGATCCCTAAAACTGCATATGAAAAGGCAAAATAAAGAACACCAGTGGGATGAAGACAAGTCAAAATAAAGAACAAGTCTGTATAAATGCATCGCATCTTCGTCCAGTAAAAAAGAAATTGTTATTATTTTAAGGCCAATGACCGTTTTGCCTATAATAAATCAAAACTTATTTTGCATCCGGGATTTTTTTGTTACTTCACGACCACACCTTAATTTTCTTTCTTTAATTTTGTTTACTGATAAAATTAATAGCAGAGATTAATCACTCAATGCTGGACATCTGGTATTCTTAGAGGGATCCTTTTATCTTCCTAATTTTAATTATCAGACAAGTCGACGTACAGTCAGCGCTAACAGACTACAATAACCGATATTCATTACTTTGCTTGTTATGGCTTTAATGATAGGCAAACCGTTGATGACTCGTAGATGTTCTGAAATCATCTCGAAATATAAGGAACAAAAAAAAAGTAGTAACTAACTAATATATTTATTATACAGTAAAAAAGCTTTTTACTCTCAATGTCTTTAATTATTCAGAGAAATAATAATTAATTTATTTGCAGTCTAGAAGAAGACACCAATTATGAAATAAGATGCTCTTTGTATATCAAATACGACAGTTTTATTGGGTAAGGATCAAAGTGATATTATTCAATGTTCAAATAATATTCATTTACCTTTTTTATCACAGTTTTTCTCGCAAAAAGGCTGAGTAATATACATATTATAATATTCATTTACCTTTTTTTATCAAAGTTTTGCTCGCAAAAAGGCTGAGTAATATACACATTATGCAGAAATAAATACTAAGATTGAGGAAGAAAATTTTCAGAAAATAACAAAAAACACATAAATAAGCATCATTTGTAACAAGTGACACTTTTTAATATTGTACTCATGAAAATTTTCAGATTTTTATTTTATTTATTGAAATATGTAATTAAATATTTCAGAAAAGCAAATAAGCTCCAATGTGACACTTTTTAATATTCTACTCATGGAAATTTTCAGATTTTTATTTTATTTATTGAAATATGTAATTAAATATTTCAGAAAAGCAAATAAGCTTCAATAGCAAGTGACACTTTTTAATATTCTACTCATGAAGATTATTCAGATTTTTATTTTATTTATTGAAATATGTCATTAAATTTCGAAACAAAAAGTGCAGTAACATGTCTATACATAATTAATATCCACTTGTAATCAATATTAATGAAACAAAAATGCGATTATTTTAATTCACTCGAACTGTAAATAAATATTATACATTGTAAACAAATATTATACATTCCAATAAATAGTGTGTATTAAATATTATACAAAACAAATAAATACAAATACAAGAACAAACAGGAGTCTGTTCCTTAAAGTTCTTGCAATGTAGGAAGCATTGCATTATCCAGCAGAACGCCTAAGTATGTTGCACCTCCGTCGGCGTTCATCCTCCAGGCACGGAAACCAAAGGTCGGAGTTCATATTAGGAGAAAAGGTTTTCAGATCATTACAGCTCAATCAACAAACTTCGTAGCCAGGGTATTGCACTCGCACACAAAGAGTTGCCAAAGTCATTCACACTTGATTGATATTGGGTGCAGCATCGTTCGTCAATCCATGTCATGAATTTGCAATGTTCTACAGACTAGTTACGATGATCTTTACACCAGTGGAGTCGGAAATGTTGAGACTGCTACGGATTATGTTAGGCTGCTTGATTTATGTTTAAAATTCATTTTAGAGGAATCACGTGTTTGGTGACGTCATTACGAGAGCACTGGTATAAAATAGAAAGAATACTGAGGCTCATTCTCAGAAAAAAATTAAAAAAAGTGATTGATGATTTGATTGCATTTCAGAGATATCTGACAGATAGAGCACAACACCAGCAGGACTATTGTCACGTGGGAGGGTGATTTACGCTCTACATTACATTCCCCCCCACACACACACATAGAGTAAACATTTACTTGAATACAGAAAGACACAACAAAGCAGTACATCTTATCTTCATTATGCCCTTTATACAGGCTGATGGAAATACAATAATCCTGTGATTCATTGGCATATATTTCGTTCTGAATAAAGGTGAAAGAGGACAAAACAAACGCGAACTTCACTTAAACAATTTGTTCAAGTATACTGATAAGATTACACTTGCATTCTAAAGGTGCTATTTACTACTAGGACAATGCTAGTAGTAAGTACCTTACAAAGTGCGAATTCATGGTCCGATGAACACGAATAGAACTTCAGTATTTTTCATGACTTGCCAGTTGCTGTATCTCAATTAAATTTGTGCATTTACTGGAAAGACATCTGTTATTACACTTTACTGCTAAAATGACATCGGGATTTATGAAATTTTCAGATGGTTAATGAGGCCAATAATCTTTATGACATTCTTCTTCTTCTTGTTTTTCTCTTGACGCAGTAGGAAATAGTTCTTTTGGTTAGGAGGTTCCTCATAGGAGCTCATTATTCTCAAATGTTGAAGGATCTATCCATCCCCAAACAGACAAGTCAGTATATATATATATGTAAAGTTTCTTAAATTACTAAAAAAAAAAAAAATCTGGTCAATATTTTTAGAAAATATCAATTTCCTTAAATTTTTACGGATTCTTATTATAGTTTATGATATACACTCATTAGCCTATGAGCCTATTAGCCCATTTCAGCGCATGATTTGCTGCCGTTACAATATACTGAAACATTTTAGTTGTTGCCAATATTAACACTACTGTTTGGAAGATGATGCAATGGTAATCTCTTTGACTGATGATTGAATGCTACGTGGAGTATTTCTGTCAGCATCAATCCTCGCCCATCGGGGACTAATAGTTTTTCGATAAGAATCTTTGTTAAGCAGTATTGCTATGTCCTTTGTGTTCCTACTTGTCCTGTTCATGGTAGCTAATTGTCTGATGGATCAGATGATCAGATGAGCGGTTGTTTATATCTGAGATGTATTTAGCGACTAAGGTACGCAGACATGTATTGATATGAATACCAATTGATATTGGTATTCCAGTCTTGCTGTGCATTTTTGCGTTCTTAATGAACCATGCGGAGTCTGGTATCATGTGTACAGACATTTTTTTTTAATGCTCTGGATATTATTGATCTTGGGGTATGCCGTGTGACTGCATATTGGCGAACCATAAGTTAGAATTGATCTAATTGCCCTTCCGTAAATAAATAATTTGTTTCATGGACTTAGATGGTTGAGCATGGAGTAGAGTCGCCCAATTTCTTCAGTGCAAGCAGATTTGATGTGTTCAGCGAAGCGGGGCCTTTAGTCCAGGGATGTTTCCAAGTGTTTGGTCCTTGATTGCCAGGGGATTGGGGGTGTCGAACAGTCACGAGTTTCCTTCAGGGGGTTGTTTGTTTCTCTGTGAAAAGGACAGCTGCACTTTTGTCTTAATTAATGTCAACGACCAGTTTGTTGAGCCAGGCCTCGAGATCACTGACTGCAATTCATTTGGTTACAAATGCCTAAAAATGTATGAAGGCAAAATGAATCTAATATTAGGTTACAGTGTTGTTAAATGCATCTAAGAACATCTCTCCAAGTTTTGCTTTTAATTTTATTTATTTATTTATTTGTAACAACAATATTTCTGCATATGTATGCAGGTATGATGATCTAATTCAATGCATAGGTAGCTAATTTTATGAAATATAAAATCAATAATTTTATATTTCATTTTATTCGTTTTTTCCCTACGATTTGAAATCGTTGAAAATAATTGGGTAACATCAGTGATTTGGGGAAAGGTGATGTTATAAACATGTAAAAAAAGAAGTACATCTTCCCCCACCCCCGAAGCTACCTCCCGTATGTTATATGCGGGAGAGCTACTTATCATTGCCTAGTTGTGTGATCATATTCTGGTGTAGGTCTGTACTTGCTTGCCGTGTAATCATTAGGCCTGCAAAATTCTCAGTTGAACTTCGACCTCTATTAACTCAGCCACTGTGGGATGAAGTTCACGTTAGCTGTCTTCCTGTATTCGCTGCGCCTACCCATGAAACTATTGTTAGCGCTGTGTTCTCTCAGTCTTTGCCATTTGTAGTGCCTTTTTATATGCAGCACATAGAGAGTCCGCCCATTATTATCCCCAAGTTGTTAGCACCCCGTCATACTGTTCAGAGAAGGGAGCTGTTTATTTATTAGCATAGCATATGCTGTCCGCAAAGGCCTTTACTGTTGACCTTGCTTCTCAGCCAGCAAACAAGTCCCTTGTCCTTGGCCACCGCTTCACCTGTTCTGAGGAGGCCAGTGAGATGGGGAGTGGTCCATCCCTAGCATTTTTTGGCCTTGACGTACACGCAGGCAATTACTTGCTCGTTCTAATTCATTTTTTTCTTATTTGCTCTCTCTCTCTCTTTCTCGCGTCGGACACGGGCAGAATTTGAATGACTGAAATCATCACACACACAGTGGGATTAAAGACGATGACATTTTTCCGAAAAATTCTAGGACAACAGCGATTAATGGTTAGAATTTAGTTGGCGACCTCCGAAGCTTGCAGGTATGTTAAAGGGAATGCTTACGACCCCCGGGTGAGGTTATTACGTTAAAATTTGCAGACCAGCTTTTCGGTTTTTATCGATGCGGAAATGTAAATTACGTTGTACTTAATACGAACTATTACGGACTTAGTGGAGGTGGATTTTCTGGGTACGAAGGTCATGGGTTACATTTATGAAGGCGCCTTTCTGGGCAAGTAAGTGGGTTGGTACCGTAGAACAGATTATGAGGTATTAATCCCATGAAAAACTGCTTTGCACCCACGTTATACACTTTTTAAGTATCTTACAAGAACTTAGAGGCGGGGGGGGGGGATTGTACTAGACTTGAAAGTATTTTATTATTTCTGTTCGGGTGACGCCACACACAGATAAATACTCCTTCCTGATTTCTATACGAGACTCTCCTAACCATTAGGAGTGAATGTAGCTGAAGATTTAAACATTTTTTTTCTTTTTATTAAAATACATTTTTCCCTTTATATATATTATGATATTTAATGATATTATGATATATATATAAAGATATATAATTATTCTTAGTTGAATAAAAAAGACACCATTATTTTAAATTAATAACTAAACTTAATATTAATTCTTGCTTGGGTTTCAGTCTAGACACAAGGGCAAAGAATTAAAAGCAAATAATTTATGTTAAATTTAGTTATTAATTTTAAAAAATGTGTTTCTTTATTCAACTAAGAATGATTATTTAATATTAATAATTTAATTCTATATTTAAGCAGGTATAGAAATTTTATTTATTTATTATTTATTTAATTAATTACATAATATGGAAAGTTGCATTTTTTTCTACTAGTCGGACAACCATAACCACAACGGAGACTAATAGCATGATGGTATCGTTCTTCGCAGTGATTAATAGCATCTTCAAATTTCTCCAGTGATGAACTGCTCAAATAGAAACCTTATTGAACGCATCCTATTTAATATTTCAACATTTTTTTTAAAAAAATATTTACTGAGGTAAGTTTTCGATCCATCTCGACACAGGAAAACCGTAATCTATCGAGATGGATCCAGAAATTTTCCGTAGATTCGAAAGGTTTTCCAGAAATTAATTCTAATATAAATCCTAACATTTCCCCTTAGCTTTGAAAATCATTAAGAAGGATTACTTACATTCTTTCTACGCAATGGAAAACTCCATGAATAATTAGTTTCACTACGTTGAAACCGAATTAGTGATCAGCAATATAAATTGCTTCGTTATTTATCCACAAGAAATCTTTTTGCTTACGTCACTGCATTTAGATCAATGCTAATGAAAATTTCAAAGAAATGCAGACATTTGCTCTTGATAATTCGAAACAGCTATGGAAATGATTCACAAGAATCATTAAAAAAAGACATGACTAGTGCTTAAACTCTGGTATTGTTTCTAGTACTTGCGCTTAGGAGGATTCATAAAAATTCAAAGGTTATCAAATAGTTTTCAGAAACTTGCACTCTCCACAAAGTGCACATGAGGATATTCCGCATTTGGAAATCTCCGTGTTAAACTTCTACCTCACTTTCACAGTTATCAAAAATATGTCGAAATATCTATAAAATCACTTCAATCTGTTAGTTATGCACAGAACATCTTGTTTCAGTAATTGGATTGTTTCGAACAATCCAATTACTGAAATTAGTTTAGTTTTAAAAAAAAATTTAAACTAAACTAATTTAATTACTTTTTTAAATGAAGATTCCAAATTCATCAAATTGTATTAAAATTGCTTTGGGAAAACAATGTTTTTATGTGATAAAGACGAAAGAACTTATCTCTGTTAAGTGACTCTATTATCTCAATTCTTAAAACACTTAAGAAACCACAGAGAATTTATCAGAACCTATTACAAAGTTAAAGGTATGCAATAGTGGATTCATGTAGATTCGTCGGTATTTGAATAACACCTTATGCTCCCAGTTAATCCGTTAGTTTTGATCTCCAGCAATTTAGATTTCTACCCATACTTTCTCAATCACTCACTATAAAGAAAGCAGGAGTTTAGGAGTGCGTCTTTGCAAAGGTTTTTTTGAGCGAAGTGGAAACTGAATCAGCCGGTCACATCCTTACCCCTTTGTCTCCTATGGTTTAAAGGTCCACGCGGTTAGCCTAGTGGCTTTGCGCTTCGCAACCATATGCCTGGGGAAGGAGTGTCCTAGGTTCAATTCCCGTCGACGACGTGAGGAGCTTAAGGATATTCCTCAGCCATAGCCAAGTTAGCGTCTTGGGCGTGGACAGCAGGGTTTTTCCCGCCAATTTACCTGGGATTTTTCATCCCGCAAGCAGGCAAACCGGACCCGTGAACACACAGTCATAAATACGGCAAGGAAGGCAGGGAAACCACCTTGCGTCATTATCTCCCTAGTAATCAGCTGCAACCCTCTCAAGAGAGGAAGCCACAGATCAAATCAGATGGTATAAAGGTTTTTTTTTTTTACCTCCCGAAAAGGGTTTCTCATCTCTCAAAAAAGGCAAGGCATGCAGAGAACAAGCCCACTGAATAGACATAATACACTGACAGAGCCTTCGAATCCCATGTGTGAAGAGTATCTTTATGGGGATGCGGGGGCTTTTCAATTAAAGGTGTGATATCCGAACGTGGAGGATTTTTCCTTCCTAAAAACTCGATATTTTCGTCCCCCTCAAAAGAGGCAAATAGGCCCCGTGAACACATACCTACAGACATAAAACACTCGTCCTTAGTAGATGCTGCAGAGGCAAGCCTGCTGCATTAATTGCCTAAAAATTTTAATTAGGGGATTCACCCCCCCCTCTTCGACGTGCAAGAATTAGATGGAATACAGTGGCCTCATACTATAACCAAACTCCTGTGGGGCACTTGTCGATCGAAAGTGCACACATCTTGTGCAGTAACAGAAACCGTATTACTTAAACCATGTACGTTGTTTCCTTTAAAAGTGAATGAGTTACAATTCGATTCAGGACTAATATAGTGGCTCATGATAAAACTTGTTTATCATAAAACCATTCGAAAGAAACACGTGATGTGAAAAATCTAGAAAGTTGATACTAACTTGCATTTATTTGCTAATAAGGAACTCAATGTTTCAGAACGATCATATTTGTAATTGTGACCACACCACTGTTCTCTCTCTTTCTCAAGGTTAGCGATATAATGAAGGTGAATGTTACTGTTTCCTGCGACAAACTATGATTACTAACAATGAAACCACTTTTTTCTTTTAAAATCAAAATGGATATCACTCTTCACCACAGAAGAATACTAATAAGCTAGCATCTTAATGTAAACCTGTTCCCAAAAGTGTTGGTCATAAAACGAAATTCAAAATGATTAAATGTATGTTTTTCTATGCCACAGAAAAACAGGTTATGTTTTAACCTGCAGCACAAAACATAGTAATTCTGCTAATATGAGATATTCGCAAACGGAAATACTCCAGCCATCTCTAATCGATTTTATGAAACTGCTTCCAGCGACGAAAGCCCCCACTCGGGAAATTTCTCACTTATACTCGTACAACACCTTCCAGCAGTGAGCAGATAGACTCGTCAATACCACGATGAGTCTTCAAAAGTACTTCTGCGTGGGATATTCAAAAATCGGCAAGTACCTTGGAAAGTCCTGCGAATATCGTCAATGACAACAGGAATATTTCCATGGTCTTTTCAATGCAAAACTTTTTCATACAAACCTCCATGCATGTGCACGATGCTTTGAATTCTGTAACTTTAAATGGAGGAAATTGCAAAAGGCACAGAGTACAGCCACACTACAAAGTATTATTCCTCAGCAACCGAAACTGCAACTCGTACTTAACTGCGAATAAACCCTCAGAGTTTATTCTGCAATCCGAATACTTCTCTGCTAAGCATAGTATCATGAATGGGACGTGGGCGATCTGCAAAGACAGTCTCTAAGATATTCAACATAAACAATGATCTTCAACGTCATACGACGTGTAAAAAGGGTATTTATTCTCAGTTGTGTTGTCGCAAAACTTTTTGTCCTTTTGTCTCGCAGTAACAGAAATATCTCCTACCACAGCAGTGGCGGCCGGTGAAAACTTTAAGTGGGGGTACTGCATATACAAAATAAAATAAAAAAAATTATTTTTTCCTAATCAGTAACCAATTTATTAAAAAATAAATTTATATATTAAAAAATTGCTTTATTAAAAATATTTCACCCTCACCATGAACATGCACCAATAATAAAAGTTTCGTATCTCAGAAATAACGTCGCAAGCATACGATTTATCTGTAAGCGACACTGCCCAAACGAGCACTGTCGCTCGTTTGGACAGTATTTGTCGGAATCACTTGTAACGTGCAATCTCAAGCGCAAACGAATGTCGGCGAGTGTAGCTGCAATTGGCCGAACGTGATAATTCTGACACTTGTACATTGTTTCGTAATCTAAAGCATTAATCGAACAAGTCCAATTATTAACTATTCAATCAATGTCAGAACATAAGCTGTAACCTTTAACATGTTGTATTGCATTTATATAATGTTGTAAGCATTGTTATTATTTATAAACACAAACAAAATTAAATTTTTATATATTTTTTCCTTGGAGTGCCTGCAGTGTAGCAGTTCTTATGTACGAGCCGCCATTGTAGCACGGTATCGGGAAGATACAGAAACAGAAAACATAAATGTGCTTGGATTATCAGGCTGTAATAGCAAACCCACTGTCATTTGTGCATATTTATTTTATCTAATATTTTAAAAAAAACTATTCAATTTCGCTGTCGTACAAGACCCAGTCATTGTTTTTAAAAAGCTATTAACTTCCATACTAGGAATACACTTAATAAATGCATTTATTAATGATTCAACCAATTGCCTGAAACCTATTATTATAATAAACAGTGTATCAGCGTAAATAATTCATGTTTCTTCTCTCTCTCTCTCTCTCTCTCTCTAAATTTATATAAACATGTGACAACAGTAATTAAAGAGCTTATCAGAATTACAATTTATTTTAGTTATTAATGAATTGCTATCACTGCAAAAGAAAGCATAAAAAACAGTGTAACATTCTAGATAAACCTGCTTTATCATGAGGAAGTGAAGCAATGGAAAAATGAAGCAAAACGATAAGGAGCAAAAATGTGATTTTGAGAAAAACTTTGTAAGGTTACATTACTGAATAAAAAGAGACATGAATATTTATTAAAGAAATAAAGTGGACATTAGTATTACATGACCTAGCAAGCTCTCCTTGTTTGTTTCTTTCTTGCTAATACAGCTCATAAATAAAGATATACGAAACTCTTAGATTTTTATCTTGCCTCTTTAAAATTCTCCTTTTTATTTGACTTTTTACTTTTTATATTTGTTTTATTTCAATAATTTCCTATGAAATATTTTGTATATTATTATAATATGTTATATTTTATTAAAAAAGTCTCTAAATAGAAAATTTTGTTAGATAATATTTATGTACATTACATACCTATATAAAAAATAAATAGCAGAAATAAACCTATAAGAAATAAGGCTCTACGCGCTTCAGGAATTGTGATACAAAAATGGCGGCTCGCGTGTTAGTGTTAAAAAATCTGTAGTTTAGAACTCGCCATTTTAAGGTGAAATATTTACTCCCGATGCTGGTAGATCTATTTGATCTACGGGATAGAGATAGATATTTATATATAGAGGTAAGCGTTCTTCATTTTGTGAAATATTTGCTACCGATGCTGGTAGATCGATTTGATCTACGGGATATTTACATTGGGCTCTAGGACCCATTTCTCAAACTTTATTCTAATAGAGTTGTTGCCAGACATGTCAAAACCTCTCAATGAAAGCATATTCGAAGAAGTTTACAGAGAATTCCTAAGATTAGGAAAACTATTGAGCGACAACTGGCCAGGGAAAGTAAAGCTGTTAGATACATTCCCCCCTACAGCAGTCACAGAAGATAGTATGGATGATTTTAATGATGGAAGTATGTTGACTGAACCAGAATTAAGTCACTCCATGAATATAGAGGATGCTGCATCTCTGGATAATACTCCGCAGTTTTGGAAACCAACACAGAATTCCAGATAATGTAATTAAAGAAATGGTACCCCCAGTCGTCCTAAGGGCCAAGGAACACTGGACGTCCGTTGCATCCACACTGAAATCTTCAGATATCACCTTCATTAAAGCCACAAACACAGAAGAAGGGATTCGCATACAACCTAAAACATCGTCAGACTACAGAAAAATAACCAAACTTCTAGAAAACAACAATTTGGCATACCACACTTTTGCACTCAACAGTGAGAAAAATTTAAAAGTAGTGTTAAGGGGAGTAACTGAAACATTACAAATAGAAGACTTCACTGCAGACCTCCAACTTAAGGGATTTAGCCCAATTAAAGTCAGCCGAATGCGGAGAGCTGATAAAACACCCTATCCCCTAATTCTGGTGGAAATAAGCAAAGACCAAAAACATATATACAATCTCCAAACCATCTGTGATCTAGTCATAAAAGTTGAGGCATTGAAACATAAATCAACTACAACCCAGTGCCATAGATACCAGAAGATTGGGCATGCATATCAACGATGCTGCAAGGCTGAATTTCGTTGCGTGAAATGTGGTGGCAAACATGCATCAAATGAATGCCATAAACCTCGCACACTTCCTGTGCAAACTGCGGAGGACCACACCCTGCAAACTATAGGGGCTGTATAGAATTTCCCCAAAACCAAAAGATACAACTCAAAACCAGTAAACCTCTTCAAGAACACGCGTCCTCCCATCAAACCATAGTCTCCACAACGGATGGAAGATCGTATGCTGAAGTTACAAGATCAACCTTCCAAAAAGACCCAAAACCAAATCAGTCACAGCAAACCAACAAACCTATCCTACTGAACATAACAAGCCGCTTAGGTGAAATGATTGCTGAACTCCAACAAACCACAAACCAACCCAACTCAAGAAGCCAAGGATACCATCTTAAGGCATACCCAATCACTCCTTGTGGAAATTCTTAATGGATAAGTCTAAAAGAAAACCCAAATCGTTACAAATTGTTTCATGGAACGCAAATGGTTTATCTATCAAATTACAGTAGCTGCAGGAGTTTGCAGCAGAAACCCAAGCAGACATCATCTTCATAAATGAAACACATCTTCGTCCAAGTGACAAAATCAGAATCAACGGTTATAGCACTTACCGTACAGACAGATGCTTTGCTAGAGGTGGAGGCACTGCCATCTTTGTGAAAAAATATAAAAAACATAAAACATAATTCAATAGCAGAACCCCAAATAGAACACATGGAAACTACATAAATAGAAATACATATGGAAAACACAAGCAGCATTACGATATATGCAGCCTACAACTCCCCCAAATAAAAAACTCCTTGAATCTGACTTAGATGTGATACTAAATACAGGCAGAGCAGTGATTATAGCCGGAGATTTTAATGCCAAGCATTCAGTCGGAACAGCAGAAACTCAAATATTAACGGAAGAATACTCAACTCTTACACGACTTCAAGAAATATAACAGTAATAGGACCCACTGAACCCACACATTACGGAGCTACCGGACGTCCTGATGTACCAGATATAGCTATATTAAAAAACATAGCGCACAGCTATCAGATACAAGCAATCGACGACTTAAGTTCTACAAAATTTAACAGAAAACACCACCACATTTATAAATTGGAAACAACTTCCCTCAGCCTTCCAGGAAAACCTTGGTCCAATACCGCATATAACATCTGCCGAAGATATAGAAAAAACAGTGAAAACTCTTGAAAAACAACTGCTGACAGATATAACACAGGTAACAAATATAACCAAATGTGCACCATCAAATAAACTCCCAGAGGATATAAAACGTCTTATCCAAGAGAAAACCAGATTAAGAAGACAATATCAGAGAACAATGGACCCAGCGGATAAACAAGCAGTGAATAGAGCAACAAACCAGGTTCGATATGCCCTAAAGGACCACCGTAACCAACTCTGGAATAACGAAATTCACCAATTAAACACAGAGGATCAATCAATATGGAAAATGATGAAATCACTCCGTTCAAAGCGTTTTACATTTCCTCCAATCCAGGGTGAATCTAAGATCAACCTTCCAAAAAGACCCAAAACCAAATCAGTCACAACGACGAGGAAAAAGCTGAAGCATTTGCTGCCAGTTTAGAAAAACAATGCAGCCCCAATTATATCAATACAGATATAAATTTCATAAGTAAAATTCACACCCAAGTGCGTAAAATAACTCAAAATGCCTCAATCCAATCCAATAACAAATCCGCATCACCAACAGAAGTATATGAGATTTTAAGAAAACTAAATAAGAAAAAGGCTCCGGGTCCAGATGGAATAACAAACAAGGTACTCCAGTTACTTCCCCGCAAAGGGGTTATGCATCTAGTAGCCATCATCAATGATGGCTGCTAGATACTAGATGCTACTAGACGCTTCTGGAAATAATTTAGCCGGAGGCTAAATTATTTCCCGAAGCGTCTAGTAGCATCTCAGCAATGGAAAATTGCCGACAGCGATGGAAAATTGCCGACGTTTTCCTAATTCCCAAACCTGGAAAAAATACACAGTTTCCTGAAAATTACAGACCAATCAGCCTTCTTTCATGTATAGGTAAGATAGCCGAACGTGCTATTCCGAACTATGATTAAAACCGACTCCGAATTATGATTAAAAAATTATACAGTCTTCCTGTTTGAATCTCGTAAGTATTTGAATACGACTCCTTGCAGTTTTTGGTTTCTGCATTGTTGATTATTATAGTTAATGTCTCTGAATATGTATAATGACACAAATCGACCGATCGCTTTAGCATCCGAATGAAGAGATTTCTGTAGCAGCATCCTTAGCACCCTTTGTCTATTGGTGTCAGTGTATTAGTTTGACAGAAATGTAGATATCAGTATGCTCCATTTTAAAACAAGGAGCCACTCAATACTCATTTTACTGTAGTGTGTACAGATATGTTTGCTTGCCAAATGGGAAAATGTGGAACTATAAATTATCGGAATTAAGAGGAGAAGGTATATGTAAATACAAAAAAATACATTTTTGCCTAGCTACCGCATTTTGGTATGTAACACACAAAGAGTCATTTTTACTGCATATTTATGTACTGAGTTTAGAATTTCGTCCAGCCTGACAAGAGATAAAATAGTTCAGACACGTTAGTTATTCTAAAGCTGCATTTAACAGGAGAATCATGAGTTCATATTCATAGTTGTTCAAGAAAAAAAATAATGCCTTAAGCCAAAGAGAAAGATTATACTCCTGGATACCCGAGGTAACTCCAATTACGATATGCTGATAATAGAAAAAAGGTTTGAGGTTAAGGTTACAAGTTGAAGGACTAATCTCGTCTAGAGACCTTGGTATTATTAAAGATAATCATGTCTTAGCGAGACTTCTTCATTACCATTTAGAAGTAGCAATAGCTTATTTAACATGTTTAAAGTTTTGAATAGCATAAGTAAATGATGTCTAAAATTTTCGTTGCAAGTTATACTTTATTGTTATCCTCATCGTCCTTGACACCTTTTTTAGAAAATGCCAACTCAGACAAAGGAACGAAAAATGGAGGGAAAATGCATTTTTTTTCTTGATCATATTAAAGGAGAAATAAAAATCATATCGATGATGTAGTGTTAGAAATCTACACCAAGAGCAAATAGTCACAGTCTAAAATTTCTGATAATGTTATCTCACCGTGAAGTACAAAATATTCCATATGCCACTATTTATGATAAAATTTAGGCATGAAATTTCTATATCTCATCTGCGAGTGATAACTAGCTGCGATACCTTACGGTTAGGATACCATCACAAGCTTAAATAGACTGAAGTAAGTTGGTTTATGCAGCACCACCTGGATATAAATGGGACTTAATCTAATATTTCTGATCATCAAATTGCAAATTTCATTTAGCTTCGTAGCTCTTCCTGTTAATATTTTAATGACATCAAGCATCATTCTTCTTCCTCTTCTTCTTTTTGTGTGGTATTATCAAACAACGGGCGCAATCTTTATCCAATTGTAGATCACGTTTCAAGCAGAGGATAATGTCCTAGCTATTATCTCAAGAAAACTTTTATCAAAAACGGGTCATTAGTATCAAGCTATCATGTGATCATTAACTCAATAGCGTCAAGAAAGGTCGCTATATAGGCGTTAGGACACGTGCATGTATCCTAGCAACAATTGTTGGAAACGGGCGTTAATAACCAGGAAATTAATTATTATGGAGTTACCCTCAAGTTTTATATCACTTAGTCTATTGTTGATTAGATGGCCAAGGTAACAAGGCTAAACACGCCTTTACATAAACCCATGTTGACAAACGGGTTATGTGAAATTTTTTTTCCATTGAATACTCTGAAAGCAGAAGCAGTTCCTAAGACTGTTTAATATGTCCCTATTTGACCTACCTAACAGGTTTTTAAACCCATGTTTTTATATCCTTTTAGGGAAGAGTCCTAATAACAACATAATACTCGAAAGAAATAAAAATAAAACACGGACGTTTCAAATATAAAGCAATATTATGTCCATCTAATACAATCAGAATGATACAACGAATACAATTGGCACATACAATTAAAGTTAGATAGATATTCCTTAAAACAGTAGCTAGAATCCTTAGAAATTTTATTCCAACATGTCTCCTTAAAATAGTACAACTTAAATCTATTTTAAATGAAATATCTCATCTCTCTTATCTTCTTAATACCCTCTTTTACCTTGCGATGTCGAGGGTTTATTAATCAGCGGATCTCAATATCTACTTATATCCTGTAGTGTTGAGTTCTCAAGGCCGGTTTGTCTGCTTTGCGGGATGAAAAACCCCAGGATAAACTGGGGTAAAAACCCTATTGCCCACGCCCAAGACCGGCTAAATGGCTATGGATGAGGAATATCCTTCAGCTCCTCATGTCACAGACGGGAATCGAACCTAGGACACTCCTTCCTCAGGCATATGGTTGCAAAGCGCACAGCCACTAGGCTAACTTTTTTTTTTTAACCTCGCGGACTAAATGAAATAAATATTTAAATATAATTAATAAAATAAAATTAAAAATTCATTAAGATATGTTAATATAAATTAAAATATAAAATATATATACAAATGTAGACGGAACATACGTTTTTTTTTTTGTGAATTTCTAAGCTTGTGTTTAAGTTTCAATAACAATGTGAAGATGCGTAAGTTAATTTGTTTATTTTCTGTTAATAGCTGCAATTAAGAACGTCTTCTGGTGCAAAAGCCTTGGTTTGACTCTTTCTAAGATGCGAAGACGTGTGTGTGTGTGTATGGACTTTTCAAATTGATGTTTTTTATTTTTATTTTTATTTATTTTTAATTCAGTTGATTTTTCATGTTAGATAGTATATATATATATATATATATATATATATATATATATATATATATATATATATATATTGCTTGGAAAGACGTTAACGGACAATATAGTTGAGGAAGAAACAGCCATGGAGCCCACCTTAATAAGACGTAGGACCTCTTTTTACTGTGATGAGTAAAGCAATCCTACCGGGCGTAATTTCCACAAGCGTATGATATACGATCAATGGGAATTTTGGAACATTCTTCCTGTAGGCATGTCATCAGGTCCTGGACTATTGTGGAGCAGACATCCTTTGACCTCACCCGATGCTCCAGTTCATCTCACAAATGTTCAATAGGGTTGAGATGATGTTCATGTCCACAAACCAATCAGTTACAGCGGCAGCCTTATCAAACACTGTCTTGTTGAAAGAGACAATTGTCAGTTCGGTAGAAACACTACAAAGTAGGAATCATTCATTGCGTTATAATTAAAAGAAACACGTATTAACCAGAGTGAAAATTATTTAATTGTAAATATTTCATCCTAAGTATCTTAGGACATCATCAGTACAGTAGTTTAAACAATAATAGGAATAACATACAGTTAGGGCGCATGATTACAATAGAATCTCATTAAACGTGCGTAACGTGTTACAGAAGTAAAAAATAAATAAAATAAAATAAAATAAAATAAGTAATTATTTAACACAATTTTGTATGACAATTTCCCATACTTTAGGAATAGTAAGAACGTCGTTGCGGTTTAATTTTGGTCTGTGTAGTAGGGCTTCAGAACTTTCTTTGTATAAACGTTCATGTTTATATAAAGATCTATGTAAAAGTTCAGACTTTTCCCAATGGATCCTATGGTTTGCATTTTCATTTCCGTGTTGAGAGAGGCCAGATTTCTGTGGTACGAATGTGGTCTTGATGTTCCGAGATGCGTTTCTGAACAGATCTACCCGTCTGTCCAAAGCAAGACAATTTGCATGAGCATGGAATCTCATAAACGCCAAGCAACACCAAAGGTGAGAGTTTGTCCTTAGGCGAAGGTAACAAGTTGCAAATTTGGTTGATAGGTTTGTAAGAAGTGGTAAAATTGTATTTCTTCATAATTTTAGAAAGACGTTCGGAGATGCGTTTGACGTAAGATAGGAAAATCCTATGGACTTCTTCCTGTCTGGTTTGATGTGTGGAGAAGCGACTGATGATTTTTTGAGTTGTTTTAGGATTATATCCATTTAAGAAGGCTGTATTTTTTATTACTTCTAATTCCTGGTTTAAAGATTCTTCAGAGGAGCAGAATTTGTGTGCTCTGGAAACTAGTGATTTAATAATGCCAGATTTCTTAGATGGATGATGAGCTGAAGAATTGTGAATGTAGCCACCTGAAAGTAGGCTTGCGAAAGACAGACGTGGCGATGGAACCGTCTTCTTTTCTTTGGATATATCTAAAAAGGAGATATCCTGTGGAGATTCATTTTCTAACGTAAAGTTGATGTGATGATGATGAAGGTTTATTTTATCTAGAAACAGTTGTAATTCATGTTCGGGATGATCCCAGACTGCAAATACGTCGACATATCTTAACCAAATTTTTGGTTTGGGTTCAGAAGTGAATATGTTTTCCTCAAGGTGTTCTAGAAACAAGTTTGCTAGGTTGGTGATAAAGGAGATCCCATTGCCATTCCTTCTTCTTGCTTGTAAATTTGACCTTTCCAGGTGAAGTAACCTGATGCAATAACAAACTTGAACAATTCAACTATATCAGACGGAAATTTTTGAGTTAGTAATTCGATTGTTTCTTTATGGGGAATGTTTGTGAAGAGGGAGACAATGTCGAAGTTGATTAACAAGTCAGTGTTTGATAGTTGAATGTCTTTAATTTTTGTGTGAAACTCAGTAGAATTTTTGATTGAAGAGACTGAGTGGTCTATGTGAGGGCGGAGAAGGTTAGATAAGAATCTTGATAACTTGTAAGCTGGACTGCTGATACAGTCTACGACGGGTCTGAATGGAACATTAGTTTTGTGTAGCTCAGGTAAGCCATAAATTCTAGGAGGTCCAGCATGGTATGTCTTAAGTTTTTTAATCGTCTCTTCATCTAAATAGGAGGTTTCATCAAGTAGCTTATTTAATTTTCTGAGTTGACGTTTTGTAGGATCATAATCCAATTTGGCGTAAGTATTACGATCTCGAAGAAGTAAATTCATTTTTCGGTCATATGAGTTTTTATCAAGAACCACAGTGGTATTTCCTTTATCAGCTCTGGTAATGATTATGTTTTTATTACGTTTTAAGGAAATAATAGCTTTCAATTCTGATTATGGGATATTTAATTCTGAAGGTTTGGCATTGCAGATCACTTTAGCTACTTCAAAACGAAGTCTGTTGGCTTCAATACTGAAGAGATGGCTTGACGTTTCTTTCTATATTATGTATGAAGTCTAAATATGAAATATTTACAATTAAATAATTTTCACTGTGGTTAATACGTGTGTTTCTTTTAATTATGATCGCACCACAGGTTTCGTTATTTAAAAAAAAAATCATTGCATTGACAGAATGATCAGATGCTCATTCGAGTTCAGTGTTCTGGTACCACAAACAGAGGTCCGAGGCCAAACCAAGAAAAACAGGACCATACCATCTCCTAATTTCATAGTTAGGGTTATTGCGCACTTTCGTAAGAGACGTTCACCAAGTATCCGCCACATCCATCCATCTGCTCAATAGAGGGGTGTATCGTGATTCGTCGCTCCATAACAAAGCTTTCCAACCTGTCACTGTACACGCTCTTTGCACCACTGAAGACGATGCTGCATGTTGGTTCGGGTAATGTGGGAATTTCATACTGCGGACCTACGATGGAAACCCAGGTTGTGAGCCTCGACTCTGAATGTTTTTGTGCAGATTCGTGTTCCAGTCGATGGGCAGAACTCTGAATTCAACGTGTCGGCTGACGGTAGTTTTTACATATTATCCTTCGTATTATCCGTTCGGTGAGTGTTGTGGGTCAGTCACTGCGGATAGCAGCAGATGACTCTCTGCGCTTCCATCTCAGTATGGTATCACGGATTGTTGACCTGGGATGACCCAATTTGTCAACAATGTGGTGTACAGATAGGCGTCCTATCAAAACCCTGTTTCAAACTCTGTCAGTTCTCTTCTAGCAGCCATTTCATGCGAACACAGTTGCACCGACTTGGGATCGGCAATTTATACCGGCTACAAACACGTGACTCATTACATGGCACGATGCACCTTGCCCATGGGGAGTGTCCGCTGACTTCTTTCCAAGCAGTATATATATGTGTGTGTGTGTGTGTGTGTGTGTGTGTGTGTGTGTGTGTGTGTGTGTGTGTGTGAGTGTTGTGAACCAATTAACTGCTCCGACGACCGATCTCAGTTCAATGTTGCTGGAGTTTGTTTCACTATTTTCTTATATCCTGTTGGTCTGCACTGTTTTATTATCATCAGTATATTTTATTCTCATTTATTCTGTCTTAATGTATTGTTTGATTGGTTTATTGCATTTTCATTCACGAAAGCGTGAAAAACAATGTCACGCAAGCATCATCATGGGTGGTCCTTTTCCGTGTCAGGACAGGACAGCAGACGTTTTAAATTGTTATCTGCAGTAGTTTTAAATAGTAGTTTGATTTTAGATATGATATGTAAATAGGCATATAAATGCTCTGTTCACATTTCTGCATTCAAATTTAGATGTTTTAAACTTTCAAATAAATATAGATGAGATTAAAATGTTGACTCAATTCACACGATGCTGGGAAGTTAAAATCTTGTACGAAGGTTGATTGGTTGGAATTGCGACCAAATCAACTGATTTGTTTAACAAATAACGTGTAATAGCTTCATTTGATAAATAACTAATCAAATAAGGCCATGAGGCTAGTATATTATTACTATTAATTGCATGTATTTTCCAGTCGGTGTGTCTGTTTTCCAAGAGAAAATTCTTCCACCTCGCTATGAGATCGGCTAAGGCACTTGCAATTGAAAAGCCCTTACCAGTCGGAATTCGAACCCAGGTTTTCACAACTGAGGGCAAAGTTATGGAAGCTCGTAGGTTTTATATATTGCTAGGTGTATTAGTAACTAACCATTTTAGGGCTGACACATGGTTATTTATTTTGCATATAACTTTAAATTTGAATAAATTTTAGTTCCTTGAAATATATTTTGCAGGCTACGTTTTACCTTTAAATAGACTATCTAATAGAAATTAACGCTTTTCCTGCTAACAACAGGAATACTAGTGAAGATCACAAGTCTTAATTACTTATTTGATTGGTTTATAAAGCGCCGAAATGTGAGCGAGTCACGTGGAATCCTTACCATATTTATTTAGCATTTGCTTATACTGCGACCAACTATGCCTTATTTGAAATCACCTTTCTCAGGAAATCTTATTTTCGTATAATCCTGTTTCATGTAAGTTCGAAAAAAACAGTACAGATCAGAAATTCATTTGGAATTACCATAAAAATTCTTACCCGGTAGCTCATGCTTGATTATGAAACTGCCTAAAAATGAATTTGCGAAAGGCCAGTATTATAATAGCATGCGAAATTTAATTCACCTTTCCTACGATTGCCTTGTCAAGATCGAAGCTCTTTAAGTTTAGCAAATTGAAAATATTTCTCAGTTTTTTTCAGTAATTTTGTCTGTTTTCTGAATACACATTAAGCTTGATATATGCAGTAGGTTCAACGTGCAAGTAATATGTTTGTCCTTTGTACAAATTACAAAACTGAGCTTTTATATTCAGCACAAATATCCACGTATTACGGGGTGGGGAGAGGTCGTGTAATATGTAATCGTATCGCTCAAGCTTTTTTAAGCAACAAGGGCAGCTCGACTGATACATGCCAAAAATTAAAATAAAGTAAAACAAAATAAAAAAATGAAACTTTTTTTCCTCCTTTTGTCCTTCCCGGGAGCTCACACTGACCTTTCGGTTAACAGCCCAAATGCGGAAGCAAAAACAGGGAGGTGTTAATACTAGTACACTATATACCAGCGGCCTTCGTGTACTTAATCCAAGACGATCTACATTTTTAACACAGCAGAACGATTGGAGGAAGGATTCTATTTCTTTTCCCAACTCTTATTTTTGCGAATCTGTTGTTAAATAACATAAAACATGCAAGAATTACCAAAAAAAGAGAGCAAAAAACTTCACTTCGGAGATGCAGAATTATTCAAAATCAAGTGGATATTGAATCCAACATTATTTCTTAGCCAAATATAGAAACTACAAGAGTTTCATGCCGAATATTATTACATAACACCTTCAGGGAGTCCAAAGACTCATCGAGGGAGAGTACCTACTCTAATGCTCTCCATCTCCACCACTCCACCAGCCGCCACTACCTTCATCATCTACACTAACACCATCTACCACCACCACTAGTATTTTCACAAACAAACATCCATGCCCACGGCGGATTCGAACCGCAAGCCTTTTGGCTAGAGAGAGGATACGCTAACCACTCGGCCAACCAGGTTGGCGAATATATAGCGACTATATAAAAGTTCCGGAGGATATACAAGCGTAAGCCAAGCGGTTCATGACAGGGCAACTCGTGGTAAAGGTGGATTAAGCCCTGATCACTGTCCTTAGTATCTTCCCGTAATGTAAAACACATCTCCTAGGAGATGTATGATGTTATACATTAGTGGGGGAGGTCACTAGCCAGACCGGTTTCGACCGTTTTTGAGGTCTCGTCAGTGGGACCAAGATTACTCAGGATGAAGTGACCTCTCTCTCCCATAACGTATGACATCATACATCTCCTAGGAGATGTGTTTTACATTACGGGAAAATACTAAGGACAGTGATCGGGATTTAATCTACCTTTACTACGAGTTGCCCAGTCATGAACCACTCGACTTACGCTTGTATATCTGCAGAAACGTTTATATAGTCGCTATATATTCGGCTTTGAAATAATGTTGGATTCAATATCCACTTAATTTTGAATAAAACATGCATTTTTAAAAACTATACGACACAGTTGAATCCTAAGTATAAATAACTGATGTTTTAATCGGTACCTATAAATCCCCCCCCCCTTGAATTTTTCTTACTATCATTACATCCCTAACATTTTTTTGCAGAACTGGTTTTCTTCAATGAATCCTGGTGAAATGTTGTTTGAAAAGCAAAACACTCTTCCAGTGGCAGCGCTTTTCCCACAATAGTCTGGGTACCTCCGAGTCACCGCAGTGCTTTGAAGAACCGTGAAAGGCCATCATCAGGCTGTTGGCAGCCCACCCTTAATCATCACCTTGTCGTAGTGGGCCATTTCCAGCTGACAGTCAGGAAGCGACGTTGCCGTTGACCACCAAACTCAACCCGTCAACCCCCTGACATTTGTTTTGAAGAAGACGGCCATTATCGGAACATAGAAGGCACTTTGATTATTAAATCTCCGGAACATTCCGCGTGTTCATCTTCTTCCCGCCACAGCCCAGTAATCGCGTTGACACCCTACGTGCTTCTCCCGTCCGCATAATCATGTCAACCATTACCGTTGTTCGTTCGAAGATAATGACAGTGTGTGCTCTACGATCAAACTGTACGCTGTCGTTGAATGGCCGTAAGCAGCAAGGCAAAGGGAAAATCTGCCGCAACACACGGCTTATTATTAATCCCCCAGCATTTCAAGGCTTGGCTTGGATGGTCAAAATACAGTGGCAGGTGTTCTGAAACGTACTTTATGCATATGGGAAAGACAGAAAGAGAAAACGGAAAAAATAGAATTGAAAAATTTTTTTTAAGGAATGCCCGATATAAAAACATTGCAATTATTATTTTTTTCCCTCGACTATATATCAATAGCCGTTGCTAAGCAACTTGCAGTACGTTTTAGGTTATAGACCTGAAACGTCCTGCTGCTACTTGGATTTTCTACCTTCCTTCTGTTCAGTAGTTATAAATTAAGGACGGTTATACTTAAACTTTAGTACCTGTTATTTAGGCCACTTTGTGGTACAGTTTTTTACTTTATTCGTTAGCAAAGCTATTGAACTGAGATTCATTTTTGGCCTTTTTACTGTAAACCATTTATTTATTGCCATTTCTAATATCAAATTTGGCATGTTTTTCATTCGTCCTGTCCTTTTTTTTTTCCCCCGCTGAAACATTCTGAATGAAATAAAAATTTAGAAGGATTCAACATGGTAGCAAAAAAATTCCAAATACGAATCTGAATAAAAGAGGTCTAACCAAGGAGGAATTATAATTTGTTTATATCAATAGAGGAAATGAAATAAGAATCGAAAAGTTTGCAAAACGGACACAGAAATGGATATCTTATATTAAAGGAATGATTTGTTTAACCGGTCTGTGTTCTGTATTTTATTTATTTATTTTTGCATATTTTTATTCACTACTTGGCCATGTTTTTAGGTGCATTTTTCAACAATACTTAGGAAGCTGTTAGAATTTCTGTTATGATTATGCTTGATAACCACATCGATTTGGATGAGTGAAATCTGAAGTTTAGGTCTGCTCTTAAATTTTCGACTTGTAATTTCAATTAAACATTTTTTTTTTTTTTTTTGTATATTTTGTATTTTTGTATCTGTTTACAACAAACTTTTAAGACATCTGCCAAATTGAAAAATAAGTTGCTCCTCGGTAGTTCAAGAGTTTTTTTTTTTTTTTGAACAAATCGAAGAGTGTAATTCTACGTAAGTCATGGAAATTCTACGTAAAGTCCTCTTTAAAAAAAACAGTACAGTTACTTTAGTTTGGGCTTGTCTTTTTATTAAAAAAAAACAAACAAACAAACAACAAAAACACCACTCTTATTATCACAGCACTTAGGCCATGACGCACCCAAGAGTAGACAGGAAACAAAAATCGTTCATTATTATTAATAATAATAATAACTCCTACTTCTGGGATATTAATGATAATACTGAGTCATTGTCACTACTATTAAAGCAAAGACCTTCATACTGAAGCCATAAAACATAGTTGGAAAAAGAATAGAATCAAAGACTATTATTTGATGATTTTTTTTATGAATCTTGAGGTTTATTTTCTTAAATCATCCTTCAGAAACGTTGATAACTGCATTCCTTCAAATAAAAGTGTTCTTTAACATGCATAACATTGCATTTTGTTCACATATAGCACGAATTTCAATTTCATATTTGAATGATTATGCAAAATCAGATTATTCTAAGAAATTATTAGTAATTTGGAATAAGCAATAAAGCATGCCAATTTCTCTCTCTCTCTCTCTCTCTCTCTCTCTCTCTCTCTCTCTTTCAAATTAAATTTCTCATTAAATATCTGAAATATCTTATACGACATTAAAACTCCTGCACACATGTTCTATTGTTTTTTGTAGGGAAACTCAAAAAATTTCAAAGAATACTTTTTACGCATACTTTTTATGCTTTGGCCTGGCGTCTTTATAACTGCTTCCGGAATACTTCTGTGGCAGAATCCTTGATTTCTCTTCAAGTGCCATAGAGCGATGGAGCGAAAACTACAATTTCACTTGAATTCGTGGGTGGAGTTCACTGTTTGAGGTCAAACATTCCCGAAAGTTGGGGTGTAACCGATTAATGTTGTATTCATTAGTGGGTTCTCCGCTTTTCTTTATTCTTTCTTTCTTTCTTCACATCATATTTAGTATCCCACGCTGCCGAAACCTATTTTTTACTCCTGACTATTTTCTTCTTACTCTAAGAATGTGTACGTCTTATTGTTATTCCTAGCATCGTATTCAAACAAAGAGATCAAATGGATAGTTTTTTGATACAATAGAATCATAATCCTCATTTGAATACAACACCGTCTTAATGGAGTCAAATGATTCGTCCCCTTAAAACTTCGTGGGTTGCAATTTACGATTAGATCTGCCTTGCTTAATTAAGTTTTTCTCCCTAGACATTCTTATAGTTAAAGGGCGGTGTTTGTAAGATAACCTTGTTCAGCAGTTTCTTATGATGTGGACTTGTGAGTTACATGTTTGGCAAAACTCCAAGTAGAAGAATAACCACTTTGAAACTTAAGCGTAAAGGAGATCCGACCCCTGGGGATTAATTGGATTTGTTGTCTTTATTAACGTATATTACTATGTTGTCTTACTTTAATTTCTAGTCCCTTATTTTATCATATATTCATTCAGATAGCCGATTCATAGAGATTGCTTACGCTCACTGTTTTTATTCTGGAGAAAACAAGGCTTGGGAACCTGATTCCGAATCCACTGTCTTCCCTAGGCATTCCAGAATTCTATTAACAGAGAAAATATGCGTAATTGAAATAAAGAAAAAATATCGCCCTTGACGAATTTCAAAATTAGGTAAAATACATATTATTGGCTCGTATTTGTGCAATTCTCCCTCCATCTTTCTGTCACGAGAAACATCTTGTTCGAGGATCAGTCAAATATCAACTGTTGGGAACTACAATTAAGGCAATGTTCCGTAGAAAAACAAATAAATAATAACACTCGAGGACTGAGAGTAGGTCGATATTTCAAACCATGATTTTATCTTGCTGTATACTCTCCCGGTTTTCACAACACCAAACTGCTCTTCAGTGAATAAGAATGACTTCCGCTTTTTACCATTACAGGCTTATCCTAATCAGTGAGTCATGCGGTGACCAGTAAATTCTCCATTCTGAGATAGTCATCTACCCGTACTGTCTGCTTGATGTACAGATTGCTACACGCCTCCTTCAGCGAGTGGTAACAGAGTCTCCCTCTCTCTCTCTCTCTCTCTCTCTCTCTCTCTCTCTCTCTCTCTCTCTCTCTCTCTCTCTCTCTCTCTCTCTCTCTCTCTCACACACACACACACACACACACACACACACACACACACACACACACACACACACACACACACACACACACACACACACACACACACACACACACACACACACACACACACACACACACACACACACACACACACACACACACACACACACACACACACAATATACAATACAGTCCCTCGATTCATTAAAAACCTAACCAGTTTTCTCATTCGGTAAATAAAAGATGGTACCCTGCTGTTGTTTCTATAAAGCGGTACTTTTAAAGGCCTCTGCATGCTTTCTTTAATTAAATGCCATTGATCTGCTGTGTTTGAGTATTATAAAGGGCAACTCATTCTAACCACTGAGTACTCCTGAATTACGTTTGTAGTGATCAAGGAAATGATTGTATCAAGGCAATCTAATTAGTTGACATAACATAATCATAATTTAGAAGCTTATAAAGAGGTTTATTTTTAAGACAGTTGAAGATTTGACAAGAGAACGGCGATGTAAGTTCACATTTCGGATGTCGTTAACTTCCCTCCATAATCTCATGGAGGGATGTTAACTATTTCTGATGAAATAGTTATTTAGTGAATAAATATCAAGGAATTTAATACATCTCAACTAACATAGTTTATGATATCACTACATTTTCCTAATTTTGTATTTATTTAAAAACGTGCATTTTGAGGCGATTTGGTTATTTTTAAATTAAAATGTTAAAATGAAACTATCCTGCAATATTTTATCATTCTCATTAGAGGTTCTACATTCCCTTTAATTGCTCATTTTACTTTTTTCCATTCATTAGGCATTTCAATATTTCCGTACTTGAAAATATTTTATCAAGTATTGGAAATATTTGGAAATAAATAAACACCATCTGTAAATTAATCAGAATATTAACAACATCCTCTTTATTATTATTTTATTTTATTTTATTTTTATTTTTATTATTTATTTATTTATGTTTTTTTGTCTAGGGCAATTTGCATTTCCACTATTTGATTAGGTAAATGTCATTAATGATTTATAGGTGGCGCTGGTGGTATCTGTAGAAAGTTTCCTTTTGTGTTACATATAAATAGTTCTAATTTCAGTTACTCAAAATACACGAATTAAAAAAATAATACAGGAATATTTTAAAAACATAAATACTAATTTTAAATTAAGTCTTATATTATCAAATTATCTCCTAAATCTCAAAGTTTTTTTGAGATTCCGTGCAAGAATTCTCGAAATTCTTTTTCCCTTGCGAACATGATAGGTAGCGATATCCTTGAATGTTATCCCAACTAGTGAACATCTCAAATACAGATGTGAAATTTAATTTAATACAATTTAATGTTCAATTTAAATACTAGCATACAATGTTTATTAGCATTCAATGATAAATGATATGTTTTGAAATTCTTGATTTTGTTTGGAATTGAGTCTAAGCAACCAACGCTATTAAGCTATAATGTCTGTAAATTGAATGTGTTCCTAAGACCGGTTGAAACCCTTAGTAGTTTCCTAAGTAATAGTATTTCTCTTATTAGTAATAATAAACATCGATCATTTTATTTATTATTTTATATGTTTTAATTGCAAAATAAAAATTTTAAGGATTTTTATTTATTTATAATTCCCACACCATTTTGTAATTTATATATAGAGAATTAATAATTCTCTAACAAGAATTTTGTATATATATATATATATTTTATAATATTTCAAGATTTTAATTTGTATTTTATAATGAAGTTCTAACTGAGGCTCGGCTATTGCTGTTACTCTCCTGCCATGATCAGAGCTTTAATTGTATTTTATTTTAGATCAGTTGATGATTCGACCCATTATTACTTATTATTTATGCGTCCCCAGCCTGGAGCCACACACTCAAGTACAAATATCCTCAAACTACAGAGAGTGCAAAACAAATGTCTCCGCATGATCTTAAACGCACCATGGTATGTCAGAAATGTCCAACTCCACCGGGATACAAATATCCCCTACATCTACTCTTTCCTGCAGTCTTCAGCAGTAAAGTTCTTCTCAGCATCCTCTTCACATCCAAATGAATTAGTGCAACAAGCAGCAAATTATGATGAAACAGACTTCTCCAAATATAGGAGACCCAAGGCCATCCTACTTCCAAACGAAGATCTTTAAATCGCACCCACTCAGCTAAGTTTATGAACACTTAGCTCATAAACTTTTCCTCACACAGTAATCTTATCAGATAGCAGGGATTATAAAAGCATTTTGCTTCACCCTTATAGTCAGCAATGTCTTGCGTTGTGTTTTAGAGGAGAGGAGAAGAGTCCTTTTTAGGACTTCCAGGGTAACGAATGGCAATGCTGTAGCCAATGAAGTTTTAACTGAGGCTTGGCTATTGCCGTTTCCCAGCCATGACTAGAGCTTTTAGCTCAATAACACCCCATCCACACAGAGATTTTCTTCATTCAGATGACGGGATAAAGAGTCAAGGACTCAGTCCATCTCCCAGTTCTTTTAAGAACTTGTGTTTTAGAGATATGTTAGGTTCTCATCATTCTGCATGTATTTCCTTCAATAATATAATATAATAATGAAATATATTTCCTTCACATAATATAATATAATAATGAAATAAAATAATGATCATATTTTCAAAATTCTGATACCAGTGTGATGAACGGTGGAAAGTTCTATACCATGTCAGGATTCTGAAAATGTTATTATTATTTAAAACTGATGAGTTCATCAACTGCAATGTTGATGTAAAATTAAAAGTAGAAGGGAGGGTGTGTTCATCAGCCTCAATTTCTAATATTTTATCTATTCACAATTATAATGTTATGTACATAGTGTAAACACCATCTCCTATTTGGGATCACCATAAATATTCAAAAATTCTATGTATTTTCAATGTATCTTTGATTTATACTAAGATATACTAATATCATTTCTTAATGGGTACTTTGCAACGCCGTTAAAAGGAAAGATTCTTCATGAGAAATGTCATTTAGTAATCTTTTATCCAGACGTTACAGAAAACAATGGAATTTCCTCAATAGACCAGCTTCACGCCGTACTGGCTGATGGAAAAGCGCACACCATCGACTCATCAAACGTAAAGGCTCATTACCTCTAGAACTGCTTCTCTCACTAATGTGATTATATTATCTTAAAATATTAGAATCGGTTATGCTTGGCATCTAAATGGCAGTTTTTCATTGCTTTTAAATTCATGTGAAACATGACGAACACCTGTTTTTCACAAATGTATTTTATTCTCATGAGTTCAGATCAGTAGCGATTCTAGATGGGATGCCTGGGGGAAGACCTCGCCTTTTGGGCTCCACCAGTAGTTTCGAAATCCATGAATCCGTGATTTGTGACACCAAGGGAAGCTATAATTATGAAAATGAAGATACACAGTCATTAAAGAAAGCCATCACTTTGGGCTTCGTGACGAATGACATTAACTTGTGCGACGTTATAAACCTAACTGTTATCTTTCCTGAGAGTGGATCCAAAGAAAGCAATCTCGAAAAGATAATGAAGAGGAATATGAATCAAAATTGTCAGTGGTTTTGGTTAGTTTCGATAGCATTTTAAGTTTAAAGTGACTATAGCTTTTCACTATTACAGCCGGAAGACACAAGGATGCGATAATTTCTTATCCGATATAAGAACAACCAAATGCAACGGAAGAACCTCTTGGATGGTTTAGTAATTATAATGAAGTATTTTTATGGTTACCTGGCAGTTAAGCTGTCGTTAAACTGTTCATAAAAGTAGATGGAGAAACCATATTATTCATTTATTTATATTAATTCTCAGACTTCGCATTATATTGACATCACAGATAGGTAGAAAGGTTTATTCTTCCTGGTTATTTGTTGGATAGTTATAATAAAGGCTGAGACAGTTAGGATATGAATAGGGTTATTAGATCTAGAAGTTTTTTCGAGTGGCCAAAGAGACATTATTTTTCATGTCTCTTTGGCCATTGATAATGACCTAGAGTAAATCTCCATTACCATTGGAGACCTATTATCTTAGGTGGAAGAACAATTAATGCAAATGTTACTAAAATATAGGGCCTAAAGGTTTCAATTTGGAATAATTAAGATAAAAATGGGGGATATTATGGATCCAGCCAAATATAAAGCATATAAACGATGGTTATATGCTCTCTCTGGAAAATTTACCAGAGAGAGAGCATATAACCATCGTAATTGGAGTTGTCTTGGTTATATTCTCATAATCTTTTTGGTCAGTTTTCGAAACATTCATAAGTTTCTTTTTATAAAATAAAAAGAAACTTAAAATTTGGTTGGATCTATAATATACTCCCTTTATTATCTATAAAAGAATTTTCCTATCGCCCTTGTCAGTGTTTTTCCAAATCAATTTTGTAGCTTGCTGCTTCATTTTCTTCAGGATTATCTTCTTTATTATGAAGTGTGCAAGTAATAATAAGCAACCTAAATTATAGGATGTTGGGATATTCACCTGTTATAAAGGTTACCTACATTGAACCAGTTTTAATTTGGAGATCCCCATGTCTAATTTGCATAGCGGATCTTCATAATGTGTTTTAGTGGCCAACAGGACGTACTTCTTTTAATTCAAAATACCGCCCCCTCCAGCGAGTTAACAAATATGATAATACTACACTTAAATTGTATAAATAAAGCAATAGGCAGTCATAAACACACTATATTTATTACATTGTTCTTACACCAATAATTATCCAAATATAGTGAAAATTAATTGACGATTGTTGCCAAACCAGTCGATTGAGTATTTTTTATAACTGAAATTAACTGCATTAAAAAGATCTGCGTATGATGATGTAAAAGGTGAAAAAATCAACTCATATTACAGAAATGAAACAAGTTTATTTAATAGTAAAAAAGTTTTGCATACAATGCAAACAAAGGCACAAATGTCAGAAAGGCGATTTCAAACCTGACTAGAAACAAATTAGGTTTCTCTTTTTTAATATTTGCTATCAAATTTTAGATTGTTTTATGGTCGAAAATAGCACCGAGATTTTAACCAATGAAAACAACCAGTAGCACATTACCTAATTCTTACAGAAACAATCTACTTCACATACAGTTTCACTTTCTGCAATTACATTTTAGGAGACATGTCTGGGGTAAAAAAATAACATTCATTATAATTACAACATAGACATCCTAACAAGATATCTCTCAGATTTGATTTTGTCTCTGGTTCTATGAATAAAATATATTTTGTGCTTAGTCTCAAAATATACGCACGTTTTCAAAAATATCATCTTAATTTCAACTGCTGCATTCAATCAATTGGAAGACTTCGAATATGCATTTGTCGAGTATTATAACATATCACTAACAATTGCTCTATATTTCACCTTTTAAAATAAAGCATCGAAAAAATAAAATGGTGTACTTAAAAATCTAATTAAATTTTAAAATAATTAAGAACAAAAATTTTTACTTAATTAAATTTTGTATTAATAAATTATATTCTTGTTTGTTTCTAATTATATAATGCGAATAATAACGAAATATGTTAATATATTGCAAAGTTTTCATAAACTGAATTTTGGTAACATTGAGATAATACGATAGGTCTTCGGAATGAGTAAAATATGCCATCATCACCATCTCATTTAAATATAAAAAATCGTTATGTGCATAATTTGAGCATTATCTTTAAACAATTCTTTAATGAATATTTTAATATAAATTTATATCAAAAATATGGCTCTTCGTATATCTATCAAATACCGTTAAATGACACACTCGAGTAAAAATACATAATGAGACTGTATAAGACGTGAAGGTATGGCAGTAATTACTACCTTTATTCATTATTAATTTCATTTTTAAAAAAATCCCAGAATAATTTATAAGAATGACAAATACTCAAAATCCACAAGCTAACAGAGATTATGCTTATATTAAAACTAATTACTATCAAGATATATTTAGTACTGGTATATTTAATATTTTCTTTCTGAATTCACCTAATATTTTAGACAGAGAAAATAACTATCTACTAGTTTATTTTGTAATTAAATTAATATAAAATTAACTACTTATCATAATACTTTCGCATGTGAATAAACATAAACACCTATTCTTTAAAAGGTAACTTCTTAAAAGAAATATAATACTGAACTTCAAGTGTAAAATAATTCTTGCATACAATTTCTCAGGAATAGAAATTAACAGCGATTATGTACTACAATAAAGGTTAGTGTTATTTGTTGAGGGATAACATGTTGGGAAAAAATTTCTATATACCGAAGTGTGTATCATAAAGTTCGTATACATATTTTTTTAGTAACTGCTAAATTTTTTTTTTTGTTAGAAAAGATTTGACAAAACCTAAATAAAAGATATGAAAAAATTAAAAAAAAAAAAGCACAGAAGCATACGGATATATTACGTCAATTCTCTTTGAATTTTTTTCCCTAAACAGTTGAAATTGTTTTAAAGGCTAGAAAAGCAATGAAGATGAGATCAGGAGATAGGGTATCGTATTCTTTTTTTTTCTTCTTTTATTTTTTATTATCCATCGCAACTTTTTTTAAGATGTTCATTCACGCTTGTGACCGGAATATGGTACCAAAACATCCCGGAATGTCTAATAAATTTTATTCCAGGAAGAGACCATCAGCGCGTAGGCTATTGCAGCACATTGAACATTATTTAGTCATCCTATTTAGTGAAAACCCACATTACGTTTACTGTCCAACATTACCCTTCATATTTATTAGCCTTTCTCTCTCAAACTTCTCTTTCATTAAGAATATGATCTTACCTTAAAAGTCACTAATTTTCTTAGGTAAAAGAGATCAAGAATTCTGGATAGCATAGAGCAAGGTTGCAAAAAGTGAATGGGGACTAAGAATATGAATGAGAATGTCATGTCAATACATGACATTCTTATTTCAACAATTATTAATTTATATTTTTATTTTCAGAATTTTCATTTTTCTAATTGAAAAGCATCTGATAGGGGGGAAAAAAGATATTCTAGAGAAAATGAATAAACTAACACGTCCATGATTTTGCGATATTATCAAAGTGATATAGCTTATTTGAAAAAAAATTAATATGGAAAATATTATAAAAGTACAAAATAATATCTCAACCTATTCACTCGGAAGAATAAAATTTTCATTCACAAATAAAAAAAAATACAAGAAACGAAATGAGAAAGAATACCAGTATAAACAATCTCTACAAGCTTCATATCATGACATTATTGTACTTACATTTTTCAAGGTACTACTGTTTACACGCCTTCGAGGCTAATTACTTACTTAAAATTTGCACCTCTTATTTAAAAAAAAGATATGTGTATTAGGAATGGACAGTCGGTGCACTTAGATATGAGTAAACACATAAATTCCTCAAAGATGACAAATTATTCTAGTACATAAGTATCGAATACCAACCTTATAGGTTCGACATAAAACTCAACTCTATACCTTCCCTGTTCCTTATCAGAGTTTCTAGCTTAATTTTACATCTCTCTCTCTTAGCCATTTTATTTCGTTCTTACGCATTATATAGCTATGCAGCTTATCGTGAGCATCAGTGGAGTCATTGTAGATTTTACTTTGAAATAAAGAAATTATTTTTATACAAGAAACATTACAGCATATACGACACATTTTAACAACCAGTTAAAACAATAAGAAAGAACCAACCTGTCTAAAAACTAATAAATGAATATTTAAGTCTACATCTAACTTTTACACATCTTTATACGTGTATTGTATGTATAAAAGTCAACTGTTGGCCATGGAAGGCTGGTCTTGGCACAAAAATATAAGTCATAACCGCATTTTATACACCAAGAATATTTGAGACCTCATCAAGTTTGTTGACACTAAACACAAAAATCTATGAACAGCAATGCCACATATCTGAATTGAGCTTAATGAAACATTCAATTGGAATGATTGTCTACTTGAACGTTTTTTTGGACGGGAGGCAGTGGATTCCGGTCTGGCACCGATTTTGTAATCAAGATTTAATGTTTATTTTCTTCGATCTTGGAAGACATGGCATCGACTTCCGACAAGTCCACTTTGAATTATGTGAGCATTTGTCGCTAGATGGCGCCGGAAGGCATCTACGCTGATATGTACATCTTTCACCTATAGGGCCACTATGAACAGCAACTGTCATAATAAGGTCAAGTTTATTTCAGTTCTTCATATGTTTTGTTTTAAGTGCGTTGAGAAAGTACAGGAACTCCATCCAAAAACCTCATGCTGGATAAGGGTGGGGGCAATAATGCTCCAGCTTGTCTATAGCGCAACATCACTTGATCCAGAACTCCAAATAACATCTGAGAAGGGGGTTCGATCGCTGCTGGAGTTTTTGATGACGCTGGAGATTTTGGAGAACCGGGAATGGATGAGCCTTCTTCGGTTGATGACTTTTTGGTTAAGGCAATACCGTTGCTGTTTTGGTAACATGGCTGACAATAGCCGTGGGTTAACATGTGAGCAGAGAATGGGAAGGTTTTACCACACTGAGTACATTTTTCTTGTGGTTCTCCTGAATACAAAAGAAAAAAAAAGAAACAACTGAGACAAAATGTTTTTAAACAAATATAAAATAAACATATAAACAAATAGGAGTTACTAGATTTTGATCTGAGGAAAGGGGTCTTTTAGGATACTAGTCGCACACGATTTTTGAATATTTCTGTTTTGTTTTGCTCTCTTTTTAATGTGGAAATTGATTCACGTTTTAAGCGATTTCATCATGAGAGGTCAATCTGATTGCTGATGTTCGGAATAACAACGATGTATCGTGTAATTCACATCTAATTCGGTATTATCATTTCTATACAGAGCATGTTGAATGAACAGAATTTGGCTGCATATTTTTTTAGGCCTAGGAAAAACCCAGCTAGCCTATCCACGGTACCAGCGTACTATAGGATGACCAACCACTCGTGAATGGGTTCCCCATAAAATAAAAAGGAAAAAAAAAAAGGATAGGAACATATAATGCCAGCAGTAATGCATAACGACAGAAAAGCTCAAATTAAATTCTAGCCTAACAGTAATTTATTCTGATCATAGGTGGCGTGAATATCGCTAGTAGGACATTTTCAAACTCAACCCGAAGGCTTCTTTCTCTATTCGTGTTTTTATAAAGCTTAACAAATAAGTTGTTTGCCCTGAGGGACGTATTTACTAATAAATGTAGATCTAAGCGTGCACGCAATAAACATTTTTTTTTTTTTTTTGGTTTTTAAAAAAGGAAATTTGCTCTTTTTAATTAGTTGGATATAAATAATAACAAATCAGTTCGGCATTTTATCTTGTAGAACCTTCGTTAAATTTAAAAACAGCAGTGAGTGGGGGATTTGTAGGTCTGCTTTTATCTCTTTCCATCGACCACTGATCTGGCAAAGTGCTTCCGCCTTGTGGCCACTTTTGAAACCTACACATTTTCAACCTGGTTAATTTGTCCAGCATTGTGAACAAAGGTATCTGCGCTGTTGTCAGGGTTAAACAAAACCGATAATTAAAAGCCTTATATTCCGCTACAGCCCCAGGAATATTTATATGTGCGCGCGCATACACGCCTGAACTGTAAATGCGTGTATCACTATAACATAATTTCTAGGACATTTTTGTAATAATCCACCTCGAAGGCTAATCTACCCGTGACTTTTACGTTACTGACGAGGTGGCGAACACACACACACACACACACACACACACACACACACACACACACACACACACACACACACACACACACACACACACACACACACACACACACACACACACACACTCTCTCTCTCTCTCTCTCATTCCTTTGCCGACCTCCGCCTTCTTCATAGGGGATTCCGCTCACGATTTAACGGATGGTGAGAAGTGGAGGACGACATCGTCGCGCATGTGGATCAAGGTCGAAAAACTGTGTCAGAGCCTACACCACCCCTTGCGACCACACCCAAGGAGCACCTTACCCCGCTCGTAAATTGATGAACTGGCGAATATGTCTTGTTTTTTTTTGTTCCCCTTTCTTCCTCCCCATCTCTGTCTTCAAAAGCGATCTCTTACTGTTCCCTTTTAATCTCGTCATCTGTGTCCTTGGTCAGTGCCGGTGCATTCTTGGCCGCCAGAGTGTCGTGGCGGTCTTCGCTCACCATTGCCCTTGCTCTAGTTCGGTCTGTTGTTTATCCAGTCCCCCATTTTGCTCCTCCCCAACCCACCTTCTGTATGTTGAAGAGATGACAAATTATTTATTTAGCTTTTCCTATGAATTTTACGAACGTCATAATGAAAATTCGAATCACGGCATTGAGAAATTACTGGGGAGGAAACAAATGGGCTGTGTGGGTGTATCGGAGGGGGGGATACCGTTTGGATAACGTTGCCTCAAGAGGCAGTTGGCCTCAGATCAACAATTTTTGGAGCGGTTTTAGAATTAAAAAAAAAAAGATCAGTAAATAGTTTAAGAACGTATTACAAGGACGGTCGGAAAGAAAGGAAGGTCCGATAACTTTTTTTCTCTCTATCGTTTTCGTTGCATAGTACCAACTAACTCGGTTCTCAGCTGGAAACACAGATAATATGTGTTGTGATATAAAAGTGCTGTGATATAAAACATGACTTTGCCACCTTTGTCACAATATATATATATATATATATATATATATATATATATATATATATATATATATATTGTGAAAACGATGAAATTCATGTAGCACCTAAAACAATCACAAACATCCATACTGATACTGATATTCGAACCTACAGCCAGTTAGTTGGACAGCGTTATTGTTAGAAGAGTAGCTAGAGATTATCTCAGATTATTTTTAGAAAAAGTCTCAAACTGAAATATGTGTTATTATGATATGAGAAGTTCTACACGGCACAAAGTATTATAGTCAGGGTTTCTAATTTTCTGACTCCACGCAATGTATATGTAGTTTGAAATTTAATTTTATACACCCGTATTGACGAGGCTTCACTACGCTGTTGAAAGTAGCATAAGTTCGTGATATTAGTGATAGGTGGCGTATTCTGCTTTCAATGCAAACGCTATTTATTTATTTTTATTAATACATTTTTTTTTTATCCCAAACACAAACTCTTTCGGAAGTTATATTTCATTAGTACCTTGTTGTGCGAATCAAATGAACATTAATTCTAGCAAGATTATATATAAGGCCGAAATCGGTATTTCTTAACTTTCATTTTGCTATACTAGTAATATAAATATTTTTCGCAATATCTAAGTTATTCTCCAGCTACATAATTATTTCATTTAAAAAGGCACACAAGCATTCTTATTCTAATTTAATAGCAAAAAAAATCATCTCGTCGATATGGCGCGTCTTGTGATAGATACTGACCTTTTGGCGAGTCGTTGTTGTAACCTTAGTAACTACGTCGTAGCGGATTACATCCACTTAATGGCGAAGGAAATTGGATTATGGTATTTTTCTTTCTCGTAGATATTCGACCCTCTCTCGAAACGTAAGTAGAACGATGACTATATGTCTATTAGACAGCACCGTGCCCTCTCCTCCCCCGTAATCTGACAAATTCAACTGCACGAGCTTTTGCCAAACGCGTGGTTAATCACGTCTTTAGTAGGCGGAATAGCCTTTTCTTACGAGGGGCGTCGGCCATCCTTTACAACTTTCTGGACATAAGAGGTGTGGTTGTGATACGTCTCGCTAGTGCATTAACAGTAGCCAAATGCAGCTTACTCGCGACTGTGGGTGGATTGAGAAGGTAGATGGATCTGATTTCATGTGAACTATTGTTGGCTGTGTGCAATGAGAAGGAGCTCTGACCTGCCTGAGAAATCGAAGGTAACTGAACTCAAAAGTAACCACTGGATTTTGTCGAATGGCGATAAGTGTTTAGAAAGAATCCTGTATTGATCTCAGCAGACTACTGTGACCGTTATATATATTTATTATTTATATTATATATATATTTTATTTTCTTTCTTTTTAAGAAGATAATAATTACCGCCTTAATATTGAAGCCCAATACAATGTCGTTTTTCGTAATATTTTTAAGATATATACTGCATGTTTTATAATTTCCTAACAGAAAGATGATGTGTAGCCATAAAGTATTGAGACTGATTTTGTTCAGGAGTTTATATGTGATGAATATGAAAGTTGCATGTTAGAACATGTCCTGATATATTTGCACTTGTTTCAGAAATAGTTAATAGTTGCGTATTGTACGAGAATTCTGTAAGTGAAACAATTGAAATATTAATAGAAACCCGAATTAATAGACACTCAGCTTTCGAGTCAGTGAAACCTTATCAAAATGAACCAATAAGAGGCGAATATATGGGTGCTTTTGTGTTCATGCCACCTATTAGGTTTGGATAGGGCAACTCGTAGTATTTCTGTAGTCGGTTCGGAAAATGATGTTGGATTTAATATCCACTTATAATAAAAACCTTATAAGTTTAGGTAATGTCATGAGTAAAGAGCTCTTTGACTAGTACAAAAAAAATCCAAAAGAGGTCACTGGCGGCATACGAAGCGATTCTAACAGATCAAATTAATCTGTTACAGATCAAATCAACAATTCACGTTAGTCCAAGGTGGTTATTCCTGAAGAATCTACACTATGATGCAAAAAAGAAGTAGTGAATAACTGCAACGATATATGTTATGGAGTAATCGGGTGTCGATGTTCAATACCATTTTTAGTGGCTATACTGTACTATGTGTGTCCACTGCGTATTCACAGACCGGTTTTGTCTGTCTGCGTGATGATGAAAAATCCTGGATTATGGGAGGAAAACTGTACGACCTCCGTATGAGGTCGGCTAAATCAACTTCAACGTTCCTTCTTCGGGATTTGAACCCATGTCTTTCTAGCCCAAGGCATTGTCGTTACCAACTGAGCTAAGGACGCCCTAACTCACGTGCTTTTGTTAAGGGAATTGCAAGATTGAACCTCAATTTAATAAAACAAAATGAGCACATATTAGCAACTTTTTTCTTTATTAGATACCACCGTTATAAGATGACAACCATCGTTCAGTGTTATCTATTTGTACTTGCCAATAACCCATTTTTCCTTATAAGGAAAGCATTTAGAACTCGATCATTTCGTCTTCCCATTGTTTGAACATGCAGCTACAGGTTTCCTTGCACCTCTGACAAATTGGTTTGCATTTACCATTAATATCCTTCAAGGAACATACATCAATCTTAACAAATCTTTAGGGTGGTGGCGTTCCCCCCTTTGCGAAGTTATATCGAATTTCCACACGCTCTTTAACAATACCAAGAAACGACAAACGTACTTGAGATTCTCTGAATGGTTTGTGGTCCTGAACAAGGTCGTATCGAACCAAATGACCTTTCTTCAGCCTGCACAAACTCCAAGCCAACTATAAGGCTCGATATAGCTCGTGGCACAGAGCTACGCCCTCTATAAACATATCTTGCCTCCTCTGACAGATGAATGATAGCTCTATATATGGATACATACGTTCCAGGTTCGTTATTTAAAACAAGGCACACCCTCATCATACACAACATGTCAGCGGAACCCTGTGAACCTCAATGTCCGCGCCCACCAGGGGAGATGGAAATGTGACCCAGTTGTGTCTTGGTTAATGGACACCATAAAGCTGGTAGTTTTATAGTATTCCGCTTCTGGGGAATGCATAAGGAAACTTTTGGGGTTGACGAGTGAACTCATTATATCAAAAGGGATTTTCCTTCGTGTAATGTTTGCTTTGAATTTTAATCTTCATTGTTATATGAAGTACAGCGACTTAGGATAACAAACTGACATTGTAATTTAGTACTAAAGACAGCATGCGGTTGAGCATCAGTCTAAATTTAAACGTTGTTAAGAGTTGCGCCAATTATGTTGAATTCATATATTCTTCAATGTATATACTTATATTCAGATTTAATATCTTGTGATATAAATGCATATTCTTCAATGCATATACTTATATATAGATTTAATATCTTGTGATATAAATGTATAAAATGTGGTACAATTGCGCTATAAATCTTGGTAGCAGTGCCAAGTACATTTCTGTATCCATTATCCTCCAAGGGTAACAGTCCTTATAAGGACTGGCTTAAAGGGGCGAAGCAAGAATGCTTTTCACTTTCCCCGTTATCTGTAGAGGACAGTGTAGGGATAAGGTTATTGAGCTATTAAATTAAAGCTCTGATCATGGCAAGGGGGGTAACAGCAATAGCCGAGTCTCAGTTAGAACTTCATTGGCTACAGCATTGCCATCCATTACCCTCCAAGGGTATTAATCATCCAGAGTAACAGTAAGAGAGGCTATTGCATTATCCATTTTTATATATAAAATATTTAATGGTGTACTTGAACAATAGGTTTTATATTCTCAATTACTTCAAACATTTAAAGTTCCTTTTTCTAAAACTTAAAATTAATTAATCTTCACATATTTTATAATTTATTATTAAATAATTTTTGTAATGAGATTTAAGTTAAACTGATTTCAATTTTAGGAAATAACTAAAATATGATTGAGTATACAATACATAAAAACTTTATGAACTCCGAAGGCAATTCACGAAATTTAAGATTACATTCTATCAATTTTAAGCAAAATGTTTTCTTAGGTTAGCTTAGAATTACTCAATTCTAAGATAACTTCTAAAACTTAATTTATTTAGCAACTTAAAATTAAACGACCCTCCCCGAGTCAGAATAGTCTCGATACATAAGGTGTGACTTACCTTCGTGAGTTTTAAGGTGGGCTCTTAAGTTACAGGCCAGTGCAAATCTCTTTTGGCAATATTCGCAAGAGTGAGGTTTATCACCTGCAGAGAAAGAAAATATAATGGTTTTGTTTAGAGATTACTCTAAAATTTGAAATCGCATTATTTAAATGTTAATATTTTAATTAATTTAATACACCATTATATTTTAATTTTAATATTTTAATTAATTTAATACACCATTATATTTAAATTTTAATATTTTAATTAATTTAATACACCGTTATATTTAAATTTTAATATTTTAATTAATTTAATACACCGTTATATTTAAATTTTAATATTTTAATTAATTTAATACACCATTATATTTAAATTTTAATATTTTTATTAATTTAATACACCATTATATATTCTATTTATAATTAAAATAAATAACCACCAAACATACTGGGCAATCGAAGGTAATGGGTACCCATTAAGGACGTTAAAGGTAATTGAAACTATTGAATCCAATTTAAATTCTTTTAAAGTCAATTTTGAACTCTTTTTGTTTGCACTTAGTAGCATCTAAAACCAATTAATTTTAGTTTCTAAGTTACTTTCTTTCTTTTATTCTTTGGTAGGCATACATCGTTTTCGGCGAAGATCTCAAAAAGATTTCAAGACTCCTTTTTATGATTCTTCCACTGTTGAAAACAGTCAATTTTTGAAATGAGGAATAAGATCTGTTTGAACAAATAATGCCTTTTGGATTAAAATCTTGATATATTAAAAATCTTCAAGACTGTCTTAACTTCTTTCGCTTCTTAAACCATTTAAAAACAGTTATGCCACCTGGAGTAGACATTTGCTTCATCGTTTTTGGAATGCTTCATTTCAGTATTCCAAACATAAATTACTATTCGCTAACTTTGCCTTTTTATTAGAGTTTAATTTGTTATTTTGTAAACCAAGGATTTTCATGTTTATCAAATACAATGAAACAGAAGTTTTTATTGTTTATTAAATACAGTGTATCGGGTGTTTATTTCAATACCCTTACTGAAAAACAAAATTTCTCGAGGAAGTGTTTACAACTAAAATTTTGTTTGTCTAAAGTCGTAAGCCTTTGATCTACACAACAAACAACTTTGCGCCTTCCTAATGATTCTGTCAGTCTGTACACGGTTCAAAGTATGTCACCTTATTAACGATTCGATGGTGTGCGAACATCGATTATTTTTGGTGGTGCTGCGACATTGAAAACATTATACGTGATAGAATTTCCTTCTCACTTGCAGTTGTGAAATCGGATCCATTTTTACTTTTGTCCACTGATGCAATCGCCTTACTCGTTATACTAGTAATTCCTTGCATGCCAAACATGCAGGAGAGAGCGAGAGATCTAGGCTAAGCTATCGATCAGATTCGCGATAAGAAACTGAAACAACACACAAGAAAAAAAAAAAAAGGGAATTAATACACACACACACACACATGGAACCCACGCGAAACCTCCGACCACAAATGAGAGCGATAAATTTTTCTTCAGATGATAACGATGTCCCTTAGGGAGTTGGATATTGATTTCTAGGTACGTGTGTGTGTGTGTGTGTGTGTGTGTGTACGTGCACGCGCGTGTTGGAGAGAGAGAGAGAGAGAGAATATATGCACTTTCCCCAAAGGCATAAGGCCAGATTCAGACAGCTTTCCAAAACCTTCCCTGTCAGTTGACAGATTATAGGTGCACCTCTAGTAGGTGTGGCTGCTGACAAAAAAAAAAAAAGTAGGTCTCCTATCTCAGCTCTTAAAGAAAACTTCTGGAACGAAGACTCTCAGTTTAGTTGTCGGAAGCGCGTCACCAAGACGACCAAAGTAGAGAGATGACGGCTTCTATAGTGGCCCAAGGGAACTATGGATTTGATACAGTTTTGGGGCACAAGTGACCACAGATATTTTAAAACTAATAATGGTCCTGATATCACGTGAATGCCATTAAGAATAATCTACACAGAGTTTCCCAAAGTTCTCCTGGTGAGACTATAATTAGAGGCCGTGTTATGTAATTTTTTATCCCTAAACAAGTCCTCTGCGACAGAAATACGACTTGCAACTTTCCCATGGTAACCTCGCATCATCTCCTCCCTAAAAAAATCAAAAGTGAACTAAAAGACAACCAGAGACAATGAAAGCATGAAAGAATTATTAAGGAAGAATTGTAATTATCATTTCAGATAAAAATCATAATTAAGAGAGGTTGTTGACAAAGGAAACCATTATGTTTTCCTGGTATGCTTTGAGACATGGATAGATTCAAACCTACATTTGGCGCTTCAGGATTGAAATAAGGAAAAAAATTCAACCACTTTATTCTGATGATGTAAAATGCTCATGAAAGACTTAGGGCAAGATTTTTGAAGTTAAAATTAGAAATTTCTTGATTTTGTTTTTGGCGAGCGACAATGTACTACTTTTAGAAAACATATTCATTCACGACTATAATTTTGCTAAAAGATGAGTTTTAAAACAGATTTCATATCGTATCACTTTTTTTTAGTTTGTGTACAAGAAATGTGAGTCGTTTCCTAGAATTTTTTTTCATCTATCGTCGATCTTTAGCATATGCAGTCTGTCTCATTGTATACATTATATTTTATCAATCACATAATAGTTAAACAATTCTTACTACTATCGAAACTACTTGTTCAGACTTTGTTTTCGGTATTGCTAAACATTTATGTTACATTTAATTTTTTTGTCTTTGAATGCTCAAGAAAAATATACGCGATGCCAAATCCAGTGACTTCAAAAGATGTCACGCCACAATAGTTCCATTCATCAGAGGTCAAGTTTTGCAGCCATTTCTTAATGCAATACTTCTTGCCATTATTCGCTGGACCTACATCCATCTTTATAGCTGCTAAAGCCATTTGAAAATTGTATGAATTCAGGCCATTACGATGTTACATAAACTAAGTACACAAACTGTTCCTAATCTCTAAACATCGAAATGCAACGTGAGATAAAACCGGACTTTTTCAATATCAGTTATGAACGGCTGTAAAAATATAGAGAAACGTGACGTTAATGGCATCATGAGTAACCTGTCCAGACACGTCAATTCATGTACCGAGAAATGGAGTTTACCAGAAAAAAAAGCAAAACCAGTCTCAATATTTTACGATTCGATTCCGTACGGTCTTCTGATCTTTTGTTTCGTTTCACTGAAGTTAAAAATCGTAAATTCACGAATCTCAAAGCGGTGTGTTGTAATTAATAGTAATATAATATTTAGATATGCTGAGTTTTTCGAAATATCAGTCGAACCCAATGCACTGATTTTCTCTTTCCTGGCTTTAAAGGCGAGGAAGGAGAAAACCACCAAGAAAAAAATAAACAAATATTTTTCCGGATCTATGACCCTCCCCATTTCTCAACTTACTCTCCTCATTTGTGTTGTTTCTTGAAGCAAGACTTGCAGCTAACTAATCTTATCCAGACATGCCAATGTGACACGAAGTAACTCGAGAAAGTAATGGCATATCTGTCCTGGAGCAATTTCTTCGAAAAATATGAGTTCTTTACGAAACGAGGTCTTGATGGTGATAATACCAGTTTTATTAATGAAGTTAGGCTTAACAATACGGAAAAATTCTTGTTCATCACCTGGAATGTCCTGTATGTGTTTGTAAGTCGGAAATCATGTCTACAGGCCTGTGCACCGGTGGCATCTTCCCCCCATTGATACACTTACCTTCGGGCTATTTTTCAACCTGGACAAGTACACGAATCGGACATTTGGTATTTTTCTTCGTAGGTGAAGACTCTTGTTAATTAGCAGATATGTCAGACTTGACATTTGTAAAGTACAACTTGCCACCGCAGGTATTCGTCGGGGGTAAACAGAGCTATTTTATGCAACATGCTCATTACATACCTCGACACGAGATGAACTTTGAATTTCGCACTGTATACCAATTAATCACGAAACGCTTCCATTCTTTCACGTTCCCATCTTAGTTTCCGCGGAACAGTGACGCTTTATTGCTGACCTATAGGGGAATCTTCAAGCGGGGCTGTGTAGTTAGTGAGGGATAATGTACTCGCACGCACTCGTCAATAAGTGCGCATCTGGTCAAAAGTCGCATACCGTTCGCCGGACTCTCTTGGCGACAGATTCCGTAGCGTAGTTTACTAACAAGTGTCCACTTCTGTTTTTCCTCTTCTCACGGACACTGGACGCTTATCACCTTTATAAGTTATTCTCTCGCACGCAAAAGGAGTACCGAGAAGTCACAGAAAAGTCAACAACTTCAAAAAAAACAATTAGCTTACAAAGACTGAGATGTCATAATATTTAAACGAAAAAACTGTTAATGTTAGCAGATTGTTTTAATATGTATGAACACGTGTGAGAACAAGTAGGTAACGATCTTCCCAAGCTCTCATACCAGATAACATACATTATAACATAAGAGCATCCACGTTAACGTTCATAATTCACTTTATTCTGATAGTTGGCTATGAGAAACGTCCGTCCATTTCAGCTGTTGGACTTATCTTGTTCATCGCTTGGATGAACAGTGTTTAGTTTTTAGAATTTTGAAATTTTAAAATAAAAAATAAATCAAAATAAAGAACCAGGAAGCCTTATAAGGTAGCACTTCTTGTTATTTATTTAATTGTAATATTTATTTTCTGTAGTGGAATGTGAAGATGTGAAACACACAAATATTGTGATGCAAACAAAACGATTACAATAATATTTACAATTTAGAATTCTAAAGGGTCATTTAGAATAAGTTTTATCAATGTGAGTTGTCCCCCTTTCGTTTGGTGATAAAAATCCTCAGAAAAATATTTTTTAAATTATTCAATAAATATTAATTATTGTAGTTTTTCCTCTAAAGTATCCATTAACATGATCGTCTATAGATGGAAGTCTCATCGTATATTGAATAATGCATTTTTTGTTTTTTTTTGAAAATTTGAAATTTGAAAATTTTGTCGTTGTTATTACTGTTGGAATACTAAAATTACAAAGATGCTAAGGGAGTTTTCAGAAATTACAGAGTGAAAATTAAAATATGGCAATAATCATACAACTAGTTTTTGGAGATACCAATTCGACCAATACTTTTCCATAAGATTTTTTTTCTTTTATTTATTTTTGTGGAATTTCTTACGAAGTTCTTCCGATAAAAATTTTAGATCAATATAAAAAAAAATAAAAATGTCTATATAAAATATTTATTCAAAAATTTCCACTAAAATGCATAGAAAATTTCATCTATAATATTACTCCAATATTATGACTGAAGATTCAGCATTTGGTGGCGTAAATTTCTACGTAGACGAAACGGTATTGGCGATTTAGAAAATCCGATTAGTGATTTACAGACTTGCAATTTCAATTCTGAAATTCAGAATGATGATTTTAAAATTCGCGCACACAAAATGGAAATGTGTGATAAGGAAATGATTCCACCACACTATGAAAACGATTAATATGACAGAAAAATGATAAAAAAAAATTATGTTCTTTTGTTAGATATATAGTAGTGACCAACACACACACACACACACAGAGAGAGAGAGAGAGAGAGAGAGAGAGAGAGAGACCATCGTTCTTCTTAGTATTCCGACAATGCACGCAACTGCTGTCCAATAAATTCTTAGGGTGACACTGCCACGAGTCCCATAGGCGTCGCCTGTGTCGCGCAAGGAGGTTAAAGGTCTTAACTTCAGGCGTCCACAGTCGAAAAGTTCGATAAAACGCCTCTTTGCGGAGGCGTGTTGGGAGCCGCTCCTGTGGAAGTGCGTTACTTTACATTCCTTAGGGCGGGAAAAGTGTGGAAAACATTGAGTTGTCAGTCCGCAATTAGGTGGATGGAGCGGAGACGCCCCGCAAGTTGGTGGGGAAGGCCGTAACTTAAACAAATGGCACATTTTCTTGTTTTCCGTAAATGGGGAAAAATGGGAGATAGATGATCTTTCCATTGCGTTTGCCTTTGTGTGATTTTTTTTTCCTGTCTATTTTTAATCATTAGCGATATTGGAGGCACGTTAGGTGTCGGGAAGAAGCTGCGAAATTGGAGCACCACTTGACACATTTCGTTCGAGAGAAGGATATTGCGTTGCACGTCAAGTCTCTCCCTGACCCAAAACAGGGTCCAATTTTATTGCTCTTTTTTAAGTTCCGGGATCTGTTCCTTAAAACAGCGCCTAGTCGAAAGGAAAGATAGGAACACCTCAACTAATCTTGATGGAAAAAATTAACATCCTGTAAGTAGTGAACTTTCACTCTGAACACAAAAGCAAAAGATGAGAAACAGAAAAACGTAGTGGGATGTAAAGATGAATAATTAATCATTAGATATCAAATTTAATGCCAATCGATGCTGAGATTATGATCATGATCCTAGCACATAAGCGCACTCACAGCTTAGGATCGCCACATGATTCCAATCAGCAACTTGATCACACTATAATTTCATCGTAAGTGAATTATGATTAGATCATGAGTAGGATCCTATTGTGATGATTTAGTATGATCAAGCCATGGGATCATATCATGATTATATCCTAGTCATGATCTAATCATATTCATGATTGGATCATTTTTATATATGATTACATCATAATAAGATTACATTATCATAAGTATGATTCCAATCATGATAATGAAACAGATGATCGCGATAAGCATTTTCATGATCATGAAAATGATAATGATTAAATACGACCTAATTTTATTATTGGTTAATCATATTGTATCATAACAATATGATCCCTGTCATGATTATGATCATAATTACGGACATTATTAAATATCATCTTGATGAGTATCACGATTCCAAGTATCTTGATAATTAGGATCACAATATGATCCAAGACTGTACTGATAACCCTAATTAAGAAGCGGACCGTGTTGGATCCCATGACTTTCGTTCTTGAACTGAATATCTATTTTTCCTGTGATAAGAATATGAGGAAGTTTTAAAAATCGGAATAATGTATACGAGACTTCGGAAGAAGAAGATGAAAGTGGTATTAAGAAATGTGAACCTGAGGTTAAATTCTGATGGCCCAGTTATCAAGAGTAGCGATGTAAACACTGCCGCATGTCAAGCTCCTAATTATGTTTGGGTTGTCTCTTTCCTAAGAATGCTAATTGCTGCGGAAATACCCAGCTCAACTCGTGATTTCTTTATTTTCAGTTCTGAAATACCGTAGTTGGTTCATAGGAAAGATATTAATATGCATCGCACGCAGAAACAAGAAAAGTCAATAAATATGCAAAAGATATTCATAGCTCCTCAAGCTGTCATGAAGTCATCAGGAAATTCTAGATCTAATGATTTGCAGTGGGAACGCATCCAAAATACGTGGATGTCTTAACTTTATGCATGCATTTACTTACTTAACATTATGCATTTCCAAACTTTACACCCATGATAGGAAAAATAATTGTGTACTGCAATTTTGATCAGTAAGACTTTTTTTTTCCCTAGAAAGTCGATGGTTAAAGATAGTATTTATGTTGGCGTGAAGGTTATAGAAGGTACATTTATTGGCTTGGAGGAAGGAAGTGAAGTCGAGCTCTTTTTAGTTTAACCGAAATGTTTTTCTAAACTCCGGCGACCGAGGACTGAGTTAGTCAGCGATGGTTTAGAATAACGATAAACAATATCATATTTTGTCAGTACTATTTACGTAGAAGTAAACAACACGGATGCTGTGTCTATAATTTCTTTTTCTTTAGTTTAATTGTTCACTTTGTCAAGGAGGAATAAAAAAAATTACAAAAATAAAAAAAAAAGTACATTCGCCCCACTGAGATAATTTGAATCTTATACGATTTATAGATCAGATAAAATATCGACTATCTATTTTTAGACAAATATTTTAACCGTTAAAATATAATGTTTCATGGTTAATAGAAAGATTTTTTACTTTTAGTCTCCAATAAACTGCATTCTTATTTTTATTCACGTTAAGAGATAAATTCTATTCAGTTATCATTTCGGCAATTGGACCTGAAAGGCTTCAACTTTGCCTGATTAATAAATACAAGTTTCAAGCACGAACTATTTGTGATTGTCTGCGAGTTCGTCTCTGGTAAGAACCAAATAACAATTTGAAACGAATAATGTGAGGCCAGTGAAATTCTTATTCAGAAGAATTAATACCTCAGCTCCTGAGCAGAGTTCGGATCTTTTAAGTAGTACAATATTAAGATAACACTAATGCTGACTTTATTTTTGTAAAAACTCTTAATCAATTTCGAAACTTCTTGCTTTCAAAACAATATTGCTTGTTAGACTGGTATAAAATAATGAAGGATTATGTATTATACTTTCTGTTAATAATTTTCATTTGACACCTTAACAAATTAAACTTATTAAAAGAAAGAAAAATCACTATTTTTTTAGTTTCTTTTCTTCATTCATTATTAAGAAATATTTTTATTTAAATTTTGTAAATATTTCAGCTGAGATTTTTAAGATGCCAAACTGACTTGAATCCGTTTTACGAAGATATTCAGATTAGAAAGGTCTCAGGTCAGTGAGCATAACGGATATACGTGAATAGCATTGTAGGGTAGTTTCTTAAAGGAACAGCAATGATAGTGACTGAAGGGACCACCAGAGAATATTTTCCCCATTAAGTGGAATTTCAAGATACTCTCATAAGAGAGAGAGAGAGAGAGAGAGAGAGACCCTTGGCCGTGTAGTCATGGTGCGAGATAGAACTGTTTCGTTAACATGTGTTTCTCCTGTAGGTAAACTATGGCAGAGTTTCTTCAGGTCACGAGCGCTTTCTTCGTGCTTGGAGAAGCTGAATTTATAGCTTAAGCGTGAGTCGTTAAACGTGCTCTGAGAGTAATGCATGGCAAAGAGGAGGTTCTGATGTTGTGCTTTATTCGATGTTTTTCCACCCCATCTTGACTTTTTTTTCGTCTTACTTGGACACTTTTATCGTTAATTTCTCACACTATTTATCGCTTACAAGTAAAAGCGTAATTGCGGAAGCTGTTAAATAAATAATCAGTTTAAAGAACAAGCAGATATTTAGCTGTCGGTAACCCGTAGAGGGCACTGTCGTTAAATCAATACTATCGAAAACAGTACAACAAACAACGAATTTTCACGGTGTAATCAAGTAGAAATAAAAACAAAAATTATAGTTTCCTAGAAATCTCTCAATCCTTTATACTTTTATAATAAAAAATTAGGAATGACTATTAGAAGTTATCTAACGCCAGTAGACAGATATACAAAATATCGTTAGTGTTAATTGTTATCAATAAGTATTAAGTTACAGTAGAGAGTTACCGACCGCTTTTATTAAGAATCTTATTCAACATAGACATTCAAAAAGACAAAGCTTGCCGCATTTTCTCCCTATCCTCCGCAAACATCTCTAAAACGCGTATCTTCTGACCGATTTAAATCAAATTTAAAACAAAGTTATGTTGTTTGTTATGTTGCCGAAGGGTTCCCAGGAGATCCTTCTTCTACACCTCGTCTTGTTCATGTGATTTCGACGAAATTTGAAATAGAACTGTTTTATTAAGGTTTTTCTAAACAAAAAATATCCACCCATCACATGGAAATGAAGAGGGTTGCACTCTTATCCTACACAGACATCTCTACAAATCTCATCAGCTACTTTCGACTAAATCTGAAGTGTGAACATCTTCGATACGGTGTGAAGTTCTCTAAAAACTCTCCTCCCACTAAGAGTAAAATTAAAACGGATGTTTAGAGGTTGTAAGAAATGTGATATTTCATATCTGACAGAGGATTATGTATCAGAGCTGAAAGATATATTTATTGGATCTTTTCAAAGTTAATTAAACAAAAATATGATGTGCAAATAAATCTGCCAAAAACAAAAATAATTTAAAGAACTTTTGCGCTAATCATGTTTCTTATTTGAATTTGAAGGTTTAAATGCAAAAACATATCCTACATATGCGTTTGCAGTTTCAGTAATGTTTGTTTTAAATTATTACTCACTTGAAAATTAATTCAAGGAGGGTTAACACGTTCTGATAGAAAAACAAGAGCAGATTTATCTCTCTAAACCTTGAACAGTAAGATTAATGGGATAATACCGTTTCCACCTTGCTAAAAACTTCCTCGAGCAGCGTTTTTTGGTTCTAATCTTATCTTTCGTATGTAAAAAACATTGAGCGTGCTACTTTTTAGGGTCATACTACTGATTAATAGGTGTCCAGTTAATTAATAAATACTGATCATTACCAGATTAGTGTTCAATGCCGATTTAGCGTGGATAAAACATTAGTTATGTGACAGATATATAAAAAATCTGCAAAAGTCAAAAATATGGGTCACCATTTTAATGTGGTCTTAATAATGTGTTTGTTGTTCTCTTGCCATCGCTGCCAACCATAAACAATATTACATAAACCAAGCATATATATAAATATGCTTTTATATCCAAGCATATATATAAATATGCTTTTATATATATATTGTCTGCATTGTAGTAGTCTGTAGTTTGCATTGCCACTAATCGTATTAATAATAATAATAAAGAACTGGGTATAGATTGCACAGAAGGATTTATTCTAGCAGCTCAAGAACAGGCATTACAGACTAATTCAATGAAAGCAAAAATTTTGAATATAAATAATAACAGTAAATGCAAATTATGCGATCAGAAAGATGAGACTGTAGAACATCTAATCAGTGCCTCCAGGAAGATAGTTTAAACTGACTATAAATACCAACGAAGTAAATAAATATCAACGAAGTGACCCCGTATGACCTACAAAAAACAGCATTACTTGGAACAGTCCATATTTTACGACGCTACCTGACGGACTATTCTCAGATTCTTGGGTAGAATCTGAATTGTTCTGTATCACCAGTCAAACTGTTGTTTAAATAATGTATTGTTTTGACTGTGTATCAATTATGTGAATAAATAATAATAATAATAACCTCGACTGCGTATTTCACATAATTGAGTCGAAAAATAAAAGTATTTTTTGTTAAGCTATTTAATGACCAGAGAAAAAAAAACAAAAATCACAACGGTCTTGTTAAGTTAATACAAATCTTCCTCTTGTTAAACAGCTATTTGCAATATTAATCAATGTCACAAATAGAAAAAAAAAAACGACAATCATCACAAGATTAATCAATGCGCAAACGTGGAATATCATGAAACTCAAGACTCGTATCTCGTCATAATTCCAAGGCTTTGTAACCACAAGTAGTGAATAATACAATGCAAGTTCTTTATGAGCAGTGTAATTATATTTTCGATGACTACTTAGTTGGTGAAAATAAAGGAGTATGTATATATTCATTAGAATAACTCATTAATGAAATATTTTAAAATGATATATATATATATATATATATATATATATATGTATGTAATGTGTCGATAGGACAAAAAGATATTCTATCAGTTCTTTTGATTTCTTTAACTGAACAAGGAACTAAAAGGTGTGTTTGTATTCCTAGAAAAGTAAAATTAATAATAGCAGCCATTGTATTAGAGAATGCCCGAAGATCACTGGTCTCCAAGAAAAAAAATTGGGGTACCAGGAAAAATTTCACAGGTAGTTTCGTTCAACTCACTCAATAAACAACAAAATGCCCGTGGCAAGTTCCTTCCGCTACTTTAAGAGCTAAATCATCGCTTATTAAAGTTTTATTTATATGTACTTAAAAAAGTATTGTCAGGACAATAATTGAGAAGACTTACTCTGTCGAGTAGTTTAGTTTCGTATTTATATCGATTCAATTAATTCTTTTCTCTTTGATTTTTCAACAATAACAGCAGGTTTATACAGTTTTCAGCCTTTGAAATGAACTTAGTAGCAAAGTTTTTGAATCTCACTTCAAAAATTATAACAGTATTGATATCGGGTACGTTCTACTACTGGAACCCCCGAACAATTTAGCGTATATTTAAAACTATATAGATTTAAAAAAACTGAATAGTTAGTAGCAAAAAACTGTAAGTGTAAAAAAAAAAATAGGAAAAAGAAAAAATATTGGATATTGGAAGAAGTAAGGGAGAATCATAACTAGTAAAACCTTCGTGACCTTTCGTTTGACCGGTCGTATGAACTTTCATTTGTGAAAACGAAAATCAAAATGTTATCACATCATACAATATACTGTTTCCGCTATGAAGTTATTATTGTAATTTACTATTCGTGTTAAAACCTTTGTTTTATTATATATATATATATATATATATATACATACATATTCGACTACTTCACTTCTTTCAAATATTCACCTGATTATATGCTAATCAAAAGTAAAAACAAAAGAGTGGAAGTCTGACTATACAGGTGCATTAAGGAGAGGGGAACGTCTGCCTAGAGTGACACATAACTCATTTATTCTACACACTCAGAAACAAGGAAGGCTACTCCACAATACGGGTTATTAATAGCAATAAAAAAGCTTCAAGAGCTGCTCAACTGCACCCGTAGAGGTCCCACCCACTCGTTTCCCCCCTACGTTTTAAGGGATGTTTTTACACGAGTGTAACATTACCCAGCATGCCACATGGGAGAAAATAGATTGGTGGGAGGGGAGCGAAATGGGGACAGCACCTGACATTAGCTCTGTTTCGTTGACCTGTGCTAGCAAACAAGATCTTCCCGCCATCCTCATCACCACCTTACCGATCTTCCCATAGAACTCGACTCGGTGTCCTCACTGCAAAGTAGTCGGATAGAACTGCGTGGTCCACGTGCTCCGTGGGTCGTGATTTATTACGGGAGCTCCTGACAGCACGAAGGCGCACCTGCCTGATTAGGGTCAGGCTACTGCTGGCTTCGGACTGTGGAACGGCAACTAATGAAGCGCCCGCAGCCAAAACTTCTCTCTCTTTCTCTGTCGCGCGCACTCCGCAGACAAGGAAGGCACATTGCACGCCGGTCCTCTGCGCTACAGGCAGTGTCGAGATTGCACGAGAGATAAGGAAGACTTACCCTGGGAGAAATAACGCGGCAGACCAGAATACTTTGGCTGAGACGAGTTGAGGGCGAGGTCTTAAGTTGCGTCTGTCACTGAAACTACCCCCATGCAGCAGACGGCGAGTGGCTTAGCAACCCCACATTATAAATTATTTCCTCTCACCGTTACCAACTTAACAGTAAGTTGCGATTTAGCACCTAGTCCGAGGTTATTCTCCGAGCAGGTACAAAATAAAAACATAAAACACAGGTGAGTGGACGTTAGACCACCCGGGGATAACCTACAATAGTGATGACCACCAGAAGTAACTATCCATGACCTCGTGAGAGTTTCTTAAATATCTCTTTAGATGAAACATGATAAAGGCAACAGTGGGAACTAGATTGTAAAACGAGATGAGAGTAAATTATTACGAAGCTACACAGGTGGCCTATATGTGAGACTTTCCATTTTAAAAGGATCTTCCCCAATATGCTATTTTTATCTGTAAAATAGTAACGATATTCATTAATACCAGTTTGGGTTTGTCTTACAGCTTACTGACACAGGCGCCAAAGAAATAATATGAAAAGAAATCACACTTTTAAATATTAGATTTAAAATGATGTGAAAGAAATAATGCTTTCTCAACCAATGCATAATTTTTATATCTAAAATCAGTTTATTAGTTTAAAGATCGCACGATATCACAGAAATAAGCTACTGTAAACTTTTATAATAATTATGTCTACATTATTAAGATTATTCAATTTTTGACAATTGACATTAATGGCTTTAGGGATGAAAATGCTTTTCATATTCCCCGCTTTCTGTTACGGCTACAGTGAGGAAAGATTTTATGAGCAGTTTGCTCGCCCTGAATGGGCATGGAGATTATGCATCGCTACAGGAAGCTAAAATGGCTTTTGGTCTTTTATATTTGAATATATCCGTTGCCTCGTAGGCTACAGCGTGCTGAACTAGATCGTTGGGGGTGTATGGACGTTTTTAGGGAAAACTCTGTTGCTAAAGATTGTAGGAAAGAGAAGATATTAGGAATATTTGTATCTCGATGAAGTTGATTGTTTCTGACGAACCATGGGGCGTTTAGAATCATTCGCAAACACTTGTTTTGTACACGTTGCAGTTTGAGAATGTTAGTATTAGAGGTATGGTCCCACGCTGGAGAAGCATAAGTGACTATAGGACGAATCGACAGTTGGTATAAAAGCAATTTAATTCTGATGTTTAGCTTGCTGTTCCTGTTAATTAGGGGATATCTCGGCGATGGCTTTCCGTAATTAACAGGAACAGCAAGCTAAACATCAGAATTAAATTGCTTTTATTTTATACCAGACCAGCTGCCCATTTCCCATAGTCACTTATACTTCTCCAAATACTAATATTCTTAAACTGCAACATGAACAAAAAAGTGCTAACGAATCTGCCTAGAATAATTTATATACATTTGATGAGTAATTATTAATGGTGTAAAATACAAATTCTGAAAAAAATTGCAAATCTTGCCAAAATTACTTAAAATGCTATAAATATTATAAATAAATAATGATTCTTATATTTTATTATCTGTATCTCACAAACAAAAGAAAGATGTTAGAATAATTTTTATATTATCGATAATGCCAGATTAGTTCTGCATAATAAAGTATCTTCATATCGTGTGTAATGCAATTTGAATATTGCTTACGCATTTTGCTTTTGCCTAATTATGTGCAATCTACAATCATGTACAACCGGTAAGTTGTAACCTTGAAGAAATACAAAAACGCAATGTACAGAGATTAGAGAACACATATGAAAACAAATACGCTACATATCTAATTAAAATGGCATGGTCGCTTAAACCTTACCAGCTTTAACTTTGAAAATTAATATTTATTGATTTGTGTCTTAATTTCTTTTTTTTCTTTTCTTTTCTTTTTTCTTTTTGTAGACGCTTCGTAAAGAAAACATGCCACTAGTTGGATTTTTACACTCACGCGACCTAAGAAAATCTTATCACAATTCCGAATTTTACTTTGTTTTGTGGTTGCATTATTTCATGGAACAATTTAGAAGATGCAAAAGAAAAATACTACTTAACATTGTTTAGAAGGATGATCCCCCCAAATTGCGTGCGGGTATGTAGTTGATAACATTCCATATCAAAAATCATTTGACACCGCCTGCATTTCTCCATCTCGTTCTTCTCTTGTTGAGGCCACTGCTGTGATATCAAAAATACCAGAGCTTTTTCCCACGCATCGCATCTGCTGACACCTTATTTGATGGCCAATATTGGCCCCCATACTTCGCCAACGCCGTGTCAGTCCTTGTCCACAGAATCACATCGCAGAGGCTAGTCTAAGTGAACGAGAACCCGCCCACTTGGCTGTATCTATCACATTTCAACAATAGAAACCATGTCAGCTACTGCACCAAATGAATGGCAAACCAACAAATCAAGGGCAAAAGGGTGTAATGGGGAAAAAGATGGTTGGGGAGGGGGGATTTTACAGTGAAGCACATGGGTAGCTGACTAAAGCAATAATCCCGCTGTTCTGTAGTACGTTAACGCCGCCCTCTGGAGGAAGATGGATGCATAGATGGAATGAGACCGTAGTAATAGTGTCTGGCTTTAACACCTCGGGGCTTAGAGACCAGGAACAAAACATTCATTCTCGCCCGTCGATGAAAGCAGAGCAGGGGAGATGTGAAGGGTGGTGTCTGACTTGGCTACTGTTGCTGCAAGTTATCTAGGAAGAGGCAGAGGTCCGCTTTCTTTCTTTGATAATGTATGGGAAAGGCCCATCATCGACTATGTTTTTTTGTGATGAAGGACCTGTATGTGTGTGCGATCGCAGTACAATAGATGGTAAGAAATCAATTACGTTAAACACGAACTAATTTATAGTAATCGAAGCGACTTTTCTATCATTCATCAAGCAAAGGATTTTCATTACGTGGGATTTGGGCAGGAAAAAAGTTATGTTTAAATATTAGGAAAATAACAAAGTATTAGAATATGAGAACATTGCTTCTGACATAATAAATAAATAAATAATAAACTTGTTTCGAAAGGGTGGTGCTTATATAATCATCTCAACACCATCCTAATAATCCAATGATTCTAACATCATCATATAAAGAATTGAAAATGTCTCACTCGATTTTTGCATTTAAAAAGTCATCATGTATTCATTGTTTAATTCATGTGTAATTCCCATATAGAATAAAATTAGATATATAATTTCTTGTAAACTATAATATTATATCTACTTTATTAAAAATTATTTTTATAAATCATTCGAAACCAAACTTTCACTAGAATTTGATAAAACAGTAGTTTAGTATTTATAAAGAAATATTACAAAAAAATTTAATTGTAATTACCTAGTGGAACCTAGTGGAACAGAGGAGAAGTTATGGTTGAAATCCAATACCCTTGGAGGGTAATGGATGGCAATGCTGTAGTTAATGAAGTTTTAACTGAGGCTCGGCTATTGCTGTTACCCTCCAGCCATGATCAGAGCTTTAATAGCTCAATAACACCTTATCCCTACACTGTCCTCTACAGATAACGGGGAAGATGAAAAGCATTCTTGCTTCGCCCCTTTAAGCCAGTCCTTATAAGGACTATATAAGGACCTAGTGGAACAATCGATCGTGAGATGCGGTGATTGATTCATTCAATCCAATACCCTTGGAGGGTAATGGATGGCAATGCTGTAGCCAATGAAGTTCTAACTGAGGCTCGGCTATTGCTGTTACCCTCCTGCCATGATCAGAGCTTTAATAGCTCAATAACACATTATTCCTACACTGTCCTCTACAGATAACGGGGAATATGAAAAGCATTCTTGCTTCGCCCCTTCAAGCTAGTCCTTATTATAAGGACTATTGATGAACCTATGGAAATGATTTTTATTGGGATTTATTGAACTAGTTTTCACCAACTGAGGCTGTTGGCATCTTCAGGGTACATAACTGATATAAGGTACTTAAAACTAAAAACTGTTACAAAATATAAATCAACCGATTCCAATTATATTTAACATTTAACAAAACAGAACGCGTACAATACATGCAAAGTGTGGGCATGATCTCACTTGTTTGTTATGATCTCACTTGTTTTTAGGAACGTTCGATAATTGGCACTATAATTTAGTTATTGTATGTTTAGATATCTAATAAGGGTCTTCCAGATCTCGGGTAAGATTAATCCTTGGTTCCTGTTAAGGTTTTGTACAGAACGGGCAACTGTTGTGACTTCTTTAATAATTCGGGAGCAAAAATCCTCCTCCATGTAAGGAATGGAGCTTTTTTTCCCATTCTATGATGGTTAGTTCTTGAGAAATGAAAAGATAGACCCGATTTTTCTTCTCTGTTATTGTTGATGTCCCCGATGTGTTCCCTTGGTCTAATCTCAAGGCTTCTTGAAGTCTGGCCGATATAATTTAAACCGCACGAGCAAGGTATGTTGTAAACTCCAGCATATTTGAAGAAAGGATGGCTATCTTTTGGAAATCTTATCGTTTCTGTATGTTTAAAAGTCACTCTTATTCTATGGGGTTTGAGGAATGTTGCAATCTTATTAGAAACGGTCCCCACGTATGGAATGAAGATTGTACTAATATACTGTATGTCGTCTCGTTATCTTTGTGGGCGGGTCAGAGAAAAGTATCTTGTGGACGAGTCTTCGAGGGTAGCCATTCATGGTGAGGTTTTTAGATATCAGTGATAATTCATCTTGGAGATCTTGTTGATCTGTCGTAATGCGGAAGGCTCGCTTTTTTTAGCATGTGTACTATTATTATGAGATCTCTAAACATACAAGAACTAAATTATAGTGCCAATTATAGAACGTTCCTAAATAACAACAATGAGATCATGCACGCTCTATGCATGTATTGTACGCGCTCTGTTCTTTGTTTAATTTAATTGGAATTGGTTGATTATAGTTTCAAACAGTTTTTAGCTTTAAGAGCCTTATATCAGTTATGTATCCTGAAGATGCCAACAGCCTCACTTGGTGAAACTAGTTGGTATAACATATTTGTTTCCAAAATATACTTGATCAATAAATCCCAATAGAAGTTATTTCCATAGTTTTCGTGGTCAAGAACATACGTTTTAACATTGATGAACCTATTTTGTTTTAATAGGATTCGATAATGATCCAAATTGTAAAATATAGCCAATAAATGATTAGAGATCCGAAAAGGGAAAAAAATCCAGAATGCAAAAATCATAAAGAAATGGATGCTAACGGGAAAAAGAAATAGGAGAAAAAAAAATGGTAGGATGGTCGTTGAAAATGAGGCACTAAAAACAATTATGCTTAATAGTGAAAAAAAAACAACAACCACTTTTTTTAATTCATGACTATTATTCAGGAGATCTTCTGAAACTGGATACTTGCAGTATTGCAATGCAATGTTTTATATTCGCTTTTTGAATACATAAAATAGTGCAGTATCTTAGCTATAAAGTAATTGATAATATATTGAGAGAAAATCCGACTAGAAAAAAAATCTCCCAAATTCACTGGTTTAAGTAAGTCAGGGGAAGATTACTCGAACTAGTAGTTCTCAATTCAGCTTTTTTTTTTTTTTTCAGGACATATTTTTTTTAAAATTAATGTATTTGTATCGACGTTTAATACAGTGTTTTAGACTCAAGCAAAATCTGTTGTTAATCAATGAAATGACTACAAACGCAATCGATCTAAGAAGCTTGCTAAATTATTATTATTATTATTATTATTATTATTATTAAGAGAGACCTCCAGGGAGTCGGAGACTCATCGAGGGAGGCCACATACTACACACACCAGCTATCATACTTATTCTTGAATTCATTCACACTGCTTGCATTTACAACAACCAATGGCAATCCATTCCAATCATACACCACCCTCTGAGAGAAAAATCTAGCCCTTACACCCTTCTTGGCAGCCTTCATTCTCAGCTTCCAAGGATACCCTCTCGTCTTTTCCCAACCCTCCATAAATTGAAAAATCCCATCAATTGAAATCCTGTATGACCCTTTCAGCAATTTGTACGTCTCAATCATATCGTCCCTCTTTATCCTATTTGCTAGTGTCTGCAATCTACAAATTCTCAATCTGTCTTCATAGTCAGTATTCCACAATCCTGATATCATTTTTAACACTCGCCTTTGTACTCTCTCCAATATATCAGAATCATAACGAAATCCAGGAGACTAGACCTGCGCACTACAGTCCAAGTGAGATTTTATCAAGCCCTTGTAAAGAGGCAAAATAACATCCTTATCTTTACATGTGAACGTTCGTTTGAGCCTTGCAATTATCTTTTGAGTTGCATTTGCAATCTTTGCCACATGCCCCTTGAACTTCAACTTCCTATTTATTAACACTCCAAGATCCCTAGCCTCATCAGTTTCTTCTGGCCTAATCCCACCAATATAATACGACATTGGATAGTTAATCATGCCGAAGTAAATGACTTTACATTTACTGACATTAAACTGACACCCATTTTCTCATGCCCACAATTCCAGCTTATTCAAATCATTCTGCAAGGACTGCATATCAGCAGCATTTATGATTACCCTGCCTATCTTTGCATCATCAGCAAATAATTGTAAATAATAAATAGATCAACTTGTCTTTGTTTTAAACGCTCAATTCGTTCCATTATTTCTTTTAATCGCGTTTCAGTGTGTATTCGCCAAATTGAATATGCATCTTTGTATCGTATAAATAAATAAAAAAAAAATTGAAAAGGGATTCCGAAGATGCAAAAACCAATCTGAAATCCCACATTCACTCTCGTTATAGTTTAAAAATGAACAGCTACACGGCAGCCAATCCCTGATATGGCCACATTATTTTTGCTCTGAGAAAGTAGAATTTTTCTTTTCCGTTATTCTATGATTTCCGAAGACGGTGTGACTTCATAATACCGCTGAGAAGGTCACCCAATAAACCATACGTGACAAACAAATGAGAAGAAAATAAAATTCGACCCAAGAGACTTTCGGAACAATAACAAAAAAAAAAAAAACAGCAATCCTCATGCACCATTAATCAAGCCTTCGTTCGAGAAAGAACGTTCCTGTCACAGAACTTTGTTAATAAGATCTCGAAGAAGTGGCAGAAAACGGGGAGGAGAGGGGAGACTTAAAAAGAAGTTACACCACTGAATACTTATGGCGTTGGTTCTTTGTTCCATCGCAGAACGCGGACTATTACCGAGTTGTTATTAGCCTCTCCGCAGAGACATAAAGTACCTAATACCCGCTAATGAATACCGAGGAATCTTCGTCGCTGAAGCGTATCGTTCAAGTGCAGTACAAAATTAGCCATTGTTGCGTGGTGCACGTGAATCGAAAGAGGCAAAAGTTAATTGGTTCCGGTTGAGTTCATTTCCTTTCGTTGCCTAGAAACGAAAGTACGAAGAGAGACAGAGGAAGAGGAGGAAGAGAAAAGACCAGGGGAGAGAGAGAGAGAGAGAGAGAGAGAGAGAGCGAGACTGTGAAAAAAAAAGAAGGAAACTTTCCTACTAAAATACGCGTGAAACGGTAATTTAGCATCGCATTACGCAATGGACGATAGCGGAGTCCTTAAACGATGTTACTCTTCGCTGAGTTTCAATTACAACTGGACGACAAAAGGCAAAATGCTCTGTAAAATATCAATTTCGCCACAGCTCTGCATGAAAAGTTTTATTTCATAGATGATAATACGAAATTTTGCTTATCACGCAACCTGCTCGAATTTACAGGAAAAATAAGAGCACACATTTAAGAGCGAGCGAGGAGAAGAATGCAAGAAAGTGAGAGAAAAATGAAATAGAAGAGAAGACAGAGAGACAGACAGACACACAAAAAGGGGAAGGAGAGAGAGAAGAAGAAAAGAGAGAAATATACAAGCCAGAAATGGTGAAGCGGAAGAGAGGAAGAAAGAAGCACACATCGCCAAAAAAATGGTAAAGTGGTAAGGATAATAAAGAAAGAAACATATAAGTGAGTGAAAGAGAAAGAACGAAAGAGAAAATGAGATAAAAAGACAGATAGGAATATAGAAGAAAGAGTGAGGGAAATAGAAACGGAGAGATGGACAGAGAGGAGAACAGAAGAAAGAGTTAAGGAGAGAAAGAGAGAGAGAGAGAGATGGAGAAAGAGAAGAAGGAGTAAGATAAATTAACAAATTAGAAAATCTAAGAGAGAGAGAGAGAGAGAGAGAAAGAGAAATAGACAAATAAAAAAGTAAAAGGCGTACAAACTTCGTATGAGGTCGTAACTCATTTTCGGCAGAAAAGCGCTTATAAAAATTCCTCTTCGTACAAATACAAAACCGAACTCAGGTCCTTCTAATCAAATGAGGTCATTGCTATACACTGAGCTAGGAGGGTGAGCTTCAGAGAAAGAAAGATGAAGCAAATAGCTGAGGAAGACAAAGAAAGAAAGAGCAACTGCCAACAAAGCAATGGGAAGAGTAAAGGAAGAAACGAAAGAGAAAGTAATGAAGCGAATAAAAACATAACGTCACAGAAGACGAAAAATAGACAGACAAAAAACAGACACAAAAAATACCAGCACGCGCACACACATACATACAGAGAGAAAAAAAAAACTAAAATGAAATAATGAAAGAATTTAAAAAAAATTGCAAAACAGGAATAGCATTACGAAAAAAAAAGAAAAATATAGCTGCAGAGTAGAAAATAATATAGAAAAGCAAATGAAGAAGTAAAACGAATGGAAGTAGAGTAGGCAAAACCGATAAATGAAAGATCAAAAGAAACGTAAAACCAGACATCATAAGACAAATATATAAAAATTAAAGAAAAGGAACCAACGACACATTTAGCAACCCCCCCCTCTCTCTCTCTCTCTCTTTTTTTTTTTTTTTTTTTTTAGGGATCATCCCGTTGCTGATTAGTAGTTCATTCCCAAGCGTTTCGGAGTACCCATGTCTGTCACGTGAAAGGTTTTCGCTAAAAACCGGTAGAGGGCAGTAACATCTAGGTAAGGAAAGTGTCCCACAAAAGGCGACTAACGAAAGGAAAGGATAAGTACCAAAGTCAAGAATCGTCCGTTTTTTTATGGGCAAAAAAGAAAGAAAAAAAAAACGGGACTGCCTTGAAAATACTCACGATCACTGGAAGGAGCCACTAACCACCTGCCGACTCCAAGATCGTGCTTGTGACCTTTAAAATCGACAACGTCACGAACTACGGTGTGAACATACCTTAACGGCGCTTCTGGAAAAGTGGCGGACAAAGACGTGATGAGGTCTGCTTCCAACCGCGTATTTCATCTGTTCGGAGGATGAAAGCAGCGACGATGAGAGAAATAAAAGAAACAGAAAAAAAATGATCGAATGGAATGGAAAAGATCGCTACAGATAAGATGTTATAGATTGTTAAAAAGCAATTTCTAAACAATGAATTGATTAGAAATCATTGCTGATTGTTCTCTGTTTAAGGATAGTTTGGGATTCTTAAACTAAATTCAACTTTTTGAAAACCATTTTCCATCTGGAAACGTTTTCATATTAATCTAAAAAGTATGTTGCCGTGTATTGCCTGCAGATGGCACTGATGTACACCATTGTTATCTGAAGCCTTATTATCTTTGGAATATACTACTATATGCTTTAAAATTTAATATTAAGAATAAAAGAAAAGTTAATAATATAATTTAAGTACTTGTAATATAATAATAATTTTAATTTTTATCGAAAATTTCTTAGAATTTACTAGTACACCATTTTTCTTTATATATATTGATACAAATAAGTATAATTCAAAAGTTTTGCTATTGTCAAAGTAGGATCGACCGTGAGATGCGGTAATGAATGGTAGTTAGGCCAATGAAGCCCTAACTGAGGCTCGGCTATTGCTGTTACCCTCCTGCCATGATCAGAGCTTTAATAGCCCAATAACACCTTATTCCTACACTGTCCTCTACAGATAACGGGGAAGATGAAAAGCATTCTTGCTTCTCCCCTTTAAGCCAGTCCTTATAAGATAAGGTATTGTCAAAGATATTCTCCATTGTACTCTTTCATGGACGTAACTTAAGCTTCCATTGTATTTAATTGCAAAAGCAGACAAAAAAAAAACGTATCTACAGCTTTATTTAATCAGAACACTGGTTTTATGTGGGTGGGGGAATGAGTTGCTATATTAGGTCAGAGATTGAGTAGCAGCAAACATAACCATTTTCATAATAGGTCCTCAAAGATGGCACTGCTGTTACTGAATCGATATCTCCTATTATTCAAATTTATATATCTGAGTTTCTTTCTTAGAGTGGTAACGTGTTTAAAGTAATTTAATGCAACCCCATTGCTCTTTCCTGTTTTTCTCTTCGTCGTTAACAAATGACTCTTTTCAGCTATTTCATTGCCAATATGTCGGTTACAACACTCGAAGTAAACATTTGCCGGAAGCAACCGCATGGTTGTGCAATGGATATCTAGTCCGTACCATTTGATACAACTTCGTCTCTGTTGTTTCATATTTCACCTTTATGTTGGAAATCATTATGTACTATGAATTTCAATTAACAGCCTTGAAGGCATTTATATTCTACCTACACAAGATGGTCTGATATGCACTTCGAATAAATGGAGACTGTATATTGGAAAGAATATAAAACCACTTGAAAAGAGAAAGAATTAAATTGACCCGAACAACTTTTTGTGTGATATTCTTAATGTTAATTTGATATTCAAATTTTATCTCTCTAACGAGTGATAAAATATTAACAACATCCTGGCTATTCTTGCTCTATGGGTAGTTTCCTGTTCATGATTGCCCACGACCCATTTAGTAGACAAAGAAGTCGTTTTTTTTTCCTTCCATGACAGAATTTAACACGAAGTACGTTATCTCAGAAATATTACAACCTATATTAGTTGTCTAGCATTTCAGCAAAAGGAGTATATTTGGTTGGAAGTATTGGATTACTACTTCTTAAATGAATTTGAGCTGAACAATATCGAACGTTATTTGGAAAGATATTAACTTCATAGAACGTAACGTTGTACAACTTATACAGAGAGTAATAGGCGAATGTATGGATATAATAACATATGCATACATTCTAGTAAAAGACAGCACATTTCTCATACAAAACCATGATAGCAGAAATTTCGATTCAAGAATAATTCCTTGAGCTATTTTAGATCACTTTGGGACTCTGCTAAATCAATAATAACATGATGGTGAATAATACAGAGTAATGATGACCATTTGATGAAAAAGGAATAAATCACTTTCGAAAGAATATGGATAATTAGGTTAGGTTGCGTTGCGATTCAGATATTTAAAATCTAGATTTATATGTGCACAATGTTGTGCTGTGCATTGTATTTGCGGTGATTAATTTTTTATATTTTCGTATTTAAATTTTGTAGCTCTTCTTAATGAACCTGAGAACTGCGATTAAGACTGTCTAGTTTTATCTACTTTTTTTATTTTATTTCCTAATAATGTTGGAGGAAATCTGAATTCTAAAACCTCATGATATGTAGACATATCTAAAAATAGTAAATAGACATTATCTAAAAACCTGAAATAAAAAAATACATAGTCTGTCTTGTCTTTAAAAGCAGTTTGTGCTCCATGGCAATTTACAACTTATCGAATCCTATCCTCAAGCTACATATGGTGCGAATGATTATAGTCTTTCTTCAGTAGAACAGCCATAAAAGCTAGCTAGATTATTCACCTCCCCCCTTCTCTTTAGAAACCAGTGCAATTTCTTCAAGAAGAAATTTTGGCGATAGTAACTTAAAATATTTGGAAATATTTAAATGTCTCAGAAAATTATATCCGACTGCAATGACCTGAGTTTTCATATGATGACTTGTGTCATTTGTACCTGGAGAAATTATTAGTATTTTGTTATCCCATTCATTCCTACTAGACCTATCCTCTGAAACTTCATCGTTTCACGCAAAATTCTGTCCCATTCTAGAGTTGTCATCAGTCGAAGCGGCCACAACAACAGGTAGTGAATTTTGAATTTTTGAAATTAAAGTTTGATGTGAACGATGTTCCCGCACAAGAGGATTTATATTGCTAACTTTATACCTATAAGTAAACAAAAATTAACGTAGGTTCTTTTGTTGATAACTTTGTATATTTTCTTATGTTTGCATATACAAAACTACTTTTTTATTGTAATGACCACCCTGTAAATGTAACGAAGGGCTTTTGCTGCTTGTAACATGCTAACATATTTTTAAATCACGATGAAAATGTGACTATTAGATAATCTTTTTATGACTGCAAAATAAATAAAACAAATTCCCAAAGGGAGTAGGCGGACCTCTTTTAGCCCTAACAGGTGAGCATCAAGTCTCCATCCTTTTCAGCCATCACTGAACGTGAGTTTAAGCTACCAATGAATCAAGACTTTTCAGGAGAGAGAGTATGACAGACAACTACCGCCATCTTGTGGGCATAAATCCTAACACTCGTATTACTGTTTGTAATGGTGTGAGTTTTAAGGGAGTTTATTTATTTATTTATTATTATTTTTTTTTAGATGTGGGATTAAAACCAGAATTTCAGGAAGAAAAGTCCAAATTGCTCATGTCAAAGATCGACTAACTCGGGAACCGGCCACAGAAAGGCTTAGAAGAAGTTCCTCTTGTGGATAGAATTGATCCTGTGGTCTTTTTATCGGTCAGCCTAGAACTATGGAAGAAAACATCAATTCACATAGGGCTACCCATGCAGGTTTTATACCTATTACTTTGGCTTAAGGCCAAATGTTATTGATATTTGAAAACATTAATTAAAAAGTGCTTAGCATTCTAAAATAAAACTGAAGGAATATGATACAATCATTTTTATATTATACAGAACATACTATCCCACTCAATTTTGCTCTTGTAGTTCTACTGACATGTACTGTGAGAAAGCTATTATTATGGTGTCATCCTTCGCAGCGATTGTAATCAGTGGACAAATGTTCAATGACAAACGTTCATCTGCTTTCATCGCATATTTTTTTAAATGAAGTTGAAATTCAAATTTCCAAAAATTTGATTGGAAAGTGTTAATTTAAATGGCACGGTTACTGACTTTTCACAAGATATGCATCTTTATAGGTTGACCATAGGCCTTAATAAGTCAATTGAAAATATTAATAAAATATAATAAATATAATAAAAAAGTCCATCTGAAGTTTATAATTTGCACCAATTGATTTACTAGCTATTAAATAGCATGCTAACTGCATGTAATAATTTTAAATAGATATTTCTTGGTACATTTAACTTCTAAAATCAAAAGTCAGTACTAGTAAAAATTGATATATTAAAGAAACTATCAAAACATTTCATGGTTTCAGATTTTGAACTTTTTAGCTGAGATGTCTTGGTATCTGCTCTCCACCCAAGAGGCTGCGGGTTCGAATTCCGCCAGAGGATAGATGTTTGTGATTCTCGTACTAACTCTTTGTGGAAAGGGCATGCGTCGCGGTCGTTGCCTTTTGTGGTGCAACTAGATTTTTGGAAAGATGTAGAAAGGGTAGGGTAGGATAAGGAAAGTACGGAAGGTGTCATAAACATACGAAAAAGCTCCGGGAACGTATCCGTTATTTGTCTCATGCATGATTGCATGAGACAAATGTGATTTTTCAGAGTGAAACATGAGCTGATAAAATAAATTAACATCTAAACTCGAATCAGAATGCCTGACAACTTCAATATGAAATATTTAACAAAGATAATTTGACATGGTTGTTACATTATATTTTTAAGAGCTTATTTTTTAATTACTTGTATTACAAATGTGGAAAGGATATTTGAACAACATGAAAAAATTAGACATTGACATGAAATAGGTATTTGATAATATTTAAAAATTCATGTGTGTTATTGGAAAGTGAACGAAAGCTTGATACCGATTATTAATATTCTTTGTTTCCTAAATGTATTATAGCACATTTTTAAACGGAGGAGTTATCCAAATCTCTATATCTATATTGAGTTAAAGTTCTACATAGTATTGTTTGTAGAACTTTGTAAAAATGCTATGAGAAATACCAAATAACCATTAGGTATGGAAGGCTAAAAGCGAATGTAACGTCAGAATGACGTCACATATATATCTACAATTAGAAAATGGAGCAGATGTTGATCACTTGAATGTGCATAACACCAAAGAAAAGAATACAACTATTTATTAAACAGTTATAAAATTATTATAAATTATTTTAAAATATTTTACGAACTTGAAAATAATTCGCTAAATTTACTAATTTCCTTAGACACCTTGTATGATACATAATATCTTAAATATTAATTTTATTTTAAGTATGATCAATGTATTGAGATCTAGTGGGACCACCATACCCTTGGAGGGTAATGGATGGCAATGCTGTAGCTAATGAAGTTCTAACTGAGGCTCGGCTATTGCTGTTACCCTCCTGCCATGATCAGAGCTTTAATTTAATAATAGCTCATAACACCTTATCCCTACACTGTCCTCCACAGATAACGGGGAAGATGAAAAGCATTCTTGCTTCGCCCCTTTAAGCCAGTCCTTATAAGGATAAGGAATCAATGTATTGATTGGGAAAATCAATCGACCGTGAGATGCGGTGATTGATTTTATACCCTTGGAGGTAATGGATGGCAATGCTGTACCAATGAAGTTTAACTGAGGTTCGGCTGTTGCTGTTACCCCCTTGGGCGATGAGTTTCGAGAGTTTTTGAGTTCGCTCTCTTGAGGTTTTTGCTTTAAGGGGGCACTTTGAGTCTCCGGGGAAAGTGTTCTCCGGCACGGCCCGCTGAGGGGCTTTGCCGGTGAATTATTTTCTTCGGAATTTGAGCGGTTCTGCTCGTTGGTTGGGGAGCCCGTCACTGAGTGGAACCAACGCTGAGATATGGACGGTCTTTCGCCCACTATGGAGTGGCCTAGAGATCGTCCGATTTTTTGAGATTATCACCTTTACTTACATAGTCGGTGATTGATTCATTCAATACAATACCCTTGGAGAGTAACGGATGGCAATGCTGTAGCCAATGAAGTTCTAACAGAGGCTCGACTATTGCTGTTACCCTCCTGCCATGATCAGAGCTTTAATAGCTCAATAAGTCCTCTTATAGTCCTTATAAGAGCTTTAATAGCTTAAAGGGGAGAAGCATTCTTGCTTCGCCCCTTTAAGCCAGTCCTTATAAGGACTATAAGGATGATCAATGTATTCGGTGACATAGCTGCTACCCTCCTGCTATGATTGCAGTTACCCTCCTGCCGTGATCAGAGCTTTAAAGTGCTCAATAACACTTTATCCCTACACTGTCCTCTACAGATAACGGGGAAGATGAAAAGCATTCTAGCTTCGCCCCTTTAAGCCAGTCCTTATAAGGACTGAGTTTCAAATTTCGTTTTATTATATATATATATATATATATATATATATATATATATTATTTTTATTTTATATCTCTTTATATTTTATTTTATTTATATTTATATAGTCAAGGATAAAGTACCGTGAGACGCGGTGATTAATACCCTTGGAAGGTAACGGATGGCAGTGCTGTTCCAATGAAGTTTAACTGAGGTTCGGCTGTTGCTGTTATCCCCTGGGGCGCTGAGATCCGAGAGATCAATGTATTCACACAGCTGCAGTCTTTCTGGATATTGCCAAGGCCTTTGACAAGGTAAATTTGGTCTAGCTACGCACTGATAAAGCCTCAAAAAAGGCTGAAACCGGTGGGGGGCTATTATGAGTTCGCTCTCTTAAGGTTTTTGCCTTAAGGGAGCAATTTGAGTCTCCGGGGAAGTGTTCTCCGGCACGGCCCGGTGAGGGGCTTTGTCGGTGAATGCTTTTCTTCGGAATATGAGCGGTTCTACTCGGTGGTGGTGGTGGGTGGAAGGCCATCACTGAGTGGAGCCAACGCTGAGATGGACGGTCTTTCGCCCACAATTGAGTAGCCTAGGGATCGTCCGAATTTTTAGAGACGGCTTTACTTATTCATAAGGTGTGGCATCAAGGATTACTCTGCAAACTCATGCAGGCCAACATTCCAACAAACCTTACCCGTCTAATAAAATCATACCTCAGGAACGATCCCTGTGGTACTCCTGCCCTGATTTGGCACCATCTAAACTAGGCTCCAAATCAGGGCAGGAGTACCACAGGGATCCCTGTTGGCTCCTTTACTTTTCATAATCTACGTGGCTGACATTCCACAGAACCTGAGGACTACATCACAGCAAGGCACACCTCATCCCAACCCACTAATCAGACATGCTTCCAGTTATAGTGAACATGACTATTACAAACATAAAAGATCCAAGGCAATCCTGCTCTCAGAGCAGAACAGAGCTAACGTCATAGTTCACAAAGTGCGAGCATAAGGCTCACAACCCAGCCCTCCCCATCAAGCTTCTCGACACAGACAAAGAGGAAAACAAAAAACATTTTATGCTTCACCCAGCAAGCCAGTAACGTTGTTGTTGTTGATCAATGTATTCCCTGAACGATTTGGAATAGAGAGGATCCCAAAGGATGGCAATGCTGTAGCCAATGAAGTTCCAACTGTTACTGTTACCCTCTGGGACGCAGAGATTCGAGAGTTTGAGTTCGCTCTCTTAAGATTTTTGCCTTAAGGGAGCAATTTGAGTCTCCGGGGAAAGTGTTTTCCCGCACGGCCCGGTGAGAGGCTTTTTTGGTGGATGCTTTTCTTCGGAATATGAGCGGTTCTGCTCGGTGGTGGAGGAGCCCGTCACTGAGTGGAACGAACGCTGAGTTGGACGGTTTTTCCACCACTATTGAGTGGTCTTGGGATTGTCCGAATTTTTAGAGTTGGCTTTACTTAAACATCGCCAATTAAGTTTTAACTGAGGCTCGGCATTGCCGTTATCCTAGGACGTTGAGTTTTACTCCCTTAGGTTTCTTCCGAAATTTTGCTCCCGATGAGGGGCTGTATCGGTGGATGTTTTTCCTGGAATATGAGCAGTTCTGCTCGGTGGTGGGAGGAGCCCTTCACTGAGTGGAGGCAACGCTGAATTGGACGGTCTTTCGGCCAATATGGAGTGGTCTAGGGATTGTCCAAATTTTTAGAGTTTTAATGAAGTTTTAACCGAGGCTCGGCTATTGCCATGACTAGAGCTTTTAGCTCAATCACACCCCCATCCGATAAAGAGTCAAGGACTCATACCAGCTCACAAAAAAAAAAAAAAAAAAAAATCCATGTATTCCCCGTGTTGTTGCTGGGTGAGAATAGCCCCACTGTAACCCATTAATGTCGTAAGAGGTGACATGAATGGGACGCAGAGTTTCGCTCTCTTAGTTTCTTCCGGAATTTTGCTCCCGGTAAGGGCTTAGATTTCGGGGAGTTTGCCCTGAGAGAGCATTTTGAGTTTCTGATGAGGAGGTTCTTAGGCGTGGCCCGTGAGGGGCCTCGTTAGTGGATGCTTTTCCCTGGAATATGAGCGGTTCTGCTCAGTGCTGGTGGTGGTAGGGGGGCATCACTGAGTAGAACCAACACTGAGTTGGGCGATCTTTCGGCAACTAGTAGGGAGTGGTCCGGGGATTGTCTAATTTTTAGAAAGGGCTTTACTTACATACCCGCTCCACTGTAGTCCATGCATGTCGTACGAGGCGACTAAAATGGGTACCCAGGAAGGGTAATGGATGGGAATGCTGTAGCCAATGAAGTTTTAACTGAGGTTCAGCTATTGCTGTTACCGTCCTGCCAAGATCAGAGCTTATAGCTCAATAATACCCTATCCATACACTTTCTTCTACAGAAAATATGAAAAGCATTTCAATGTATTTTAAAATGTAAGGTATGTAAACGCAATACGAACGCATCAAACAATAGCTTTAAAGTCTACTATTTTATTGTACGTAAACAAATGATATTAAAAAAGAGTTAAATGACGCCATTTAAATAAGGAATGATGAATAATTATCAACAATAAGGATAACCATGACGTATGCGCTAGGATCTTATTGAAGATTCCTTTTTACTATGTTTTTATCATACCAATATGTAGTTCTTATTTCTTTTCCTCGAGTAGTAGGTATATAACGAACTCGCATACTGGCAAGTATCTCTGTTTCTATCTCTGCTCGAAACAATGCAAATTTTAAGTCTGTTTCAAAGGTTTCATAAAGAAAGACAATTGCCTTAAGAAATATGAATAAAAGTGCTTTGAGTATTTCTTATATTTGAGATTTCTTGCTGATAAATAATAATGTCATATGTTAGGAATAATTACTGATGAACACCCATTACTTTTTTCTTTAAATCCCTTACAAGTTATATAAGTATTAATTTTCGCATATGTGATCTCGGAGGGAAGATTCAATCCAATACCCTTGGAGGGTAATGGATAGCAATGCTGTAGCTAATGAAGCTCTAACTGAGGCTCGGCTATTGCTGTTACCCTCCTGCCATGATCAGAGCTTTAATTGCTCAATAACACCTTATCCCTACACTGTCCTCTACAGATAACGGGGAATATGAAAAGCATTATTGCTTCGCCCCTTTAAGCCAGTCCTTATAAGGACTTTCGCATATGCGCTTATCTGTTTCTAGTTTAATAAAAAAATTTCTACTTTCCTTTAATTTATTATTATTATTTATTTATTATTTTTTTTATTTCATTTCACGGTCATTTACATTAGATTGTGCTTATTTCAAGTACTGTCTAATATAAACGCCGGTTGTTGTTTACAATCATTTGTTAACCCTAAGATGAAATTACAAAGATTGTACCGCATTTCTTCTCCACCCTACTTGCGTAGAAAAGGGAATGTTTTTTCTTTTTCTTTTTTTATCTTGAATGCGCCTTTTCAACATGTCCAGCAAATAGAGACGCACTCACGTAGATACAGAATTGGGGCGCTTAACGAAACCTTTAACAAACATACTCACACACACACACCTCCCTTTTCTCATCTTTATGTATGGCACAGACCTAGGGAGGGGGAGGTTGTTGCGATCTCCAGACAGGCAGGTCACAGACGTAGTTGTTTGATAAACTTCCGAACACTGAATCAAACGTTAACGGCACGCAAAGAAAAATCCTAATTTATGTCGAGTTCGCAAATGTTGCCCAAGTTATATATGGGATAAAATTTAATTTATCTTCTCGTTTACTTTCGTCTTTGACAGCTTCATTTGGGTTGGTCGCTCGCTTTTTAACTTAAGTATGTTTGTGACCAAACATCCTTCCCCCCCCCCTTTTTTTTCTCTCGTTTTTTTTTAAAGCTGTGTTAAGAAGATAAGAAAAACACCTGCTAGAAATCTGTATTCTGTTAAGTCTAACGGCAATAATGAAAATCTGATCAGTTAGGCTTAACTATTAAAGATATATTAAGATATATTTATAAATGATTTAAAAAATTATTTCGGAGTCTTAATTTTCTTCTTTTGATAAATATAAGTCAAAGAAAGTTCAGTAAGCAATAATAACTTACCCGTGTGGAGAAATAGATGGTTCTTTAGATTTGTTTGCTTGCTAAATCCTCTGTTACAAATATGGCACTTGAAGGGCCAAGAACCGTTGTGAACGTACATGTGACTTTTCAGGTCCCCTGGCGTTGGAAATGATTTGGAACACAGAGTACACTTATGAGGCTTTTCCTGTAAGAGAGAAATAACGATTAATTAATCATGTGCTATATCTCATTTTCAATCGTAATGAAATATGACTTTAATTAATTCTGAACACATTTTACTTAATGCTTTGAGTTTTTATTCGTAACATTATTACAACATAAGCTATCTATAATAAAACATATGCCGCTGGCATTTCTATTACAAGAGAATTCTTATTAAACATTGTCCAAAGATTAACGAAAGGGTCTCCAAAAATCAAGACAGGGATAATTCATATCAAAAAAGGGAAAATCATCTAAAGACTTGTACAGGATCCACGCCGGAAAAGGATGAGAATAAGATGGATGAGAGCGGAGATCTTCTTCGCTTCATATAAATAAATAAACATGTTATACCGAATCTTTCATGTCTTCAAGATAACATTCTTATAGATGAACGTCTTAAAATTCAAACACAGAGAATTATAGAGTAGCTTTGTCATTTCACAGACAAACTGCATTGAGGTCATTGCATATATTAACTAGAGGCTGTTTCATATGTAATGAATTTTAATAAATCTTGTTAATAAAATTAATGAACAATTATTAGCTTCTGTTTATCATATTCTTTGATTTAATTAAGCAACCAAATAGGTAACGGCTTTCTGAAAGTTTTTGGAAACATGCCATTGTTATCTATAAATGAGCTACCAAATGATGTTTGCTAATTTATAGATAACATGGATGTTATGGATTAATAGATACATGGATGTTTCACTTTGAACGAACATCTATAATTCCTGGAGTGGACACGGCTTATCTTTAAAAAATGGTCTAGAAAAGTCGATTTCTATATTTCATCAGCATAAAAACGTTGCTTTTCATCCAGAGTAAATTTCAATAATAAATTTGCTTCTAAGAAACCAAAAGTTTGAACATCATATAACTTCAAAGAGATTAAAGAGTTCAGGTATGCTTACCGAAACCATCTTGGGGTTTAGTTAATAAATTAATGATACCATTGAATAGGGATAATGTTACAATACACTGTGAGTGCGGTTTCTACCTCTAAATGACAATTATTATGTGTTCAAATTAAACAAAAGTTAGAGACAGAAGAAGAAGAAGAAAAAAGGCGAATTCTGGAGCAAAGAATCGAGAGATAAATAGACAAAGAGCGAGCGAGCGAGCGAGAGAGAGAGAGAGAAAGACTTTTTGTTCTCAAAATATTTTCGCCAAATAGTCGACGATACAGGGATGTTCATTGATCTTACAAGTTTTAATACTGTGATTGCCATATCACACGTTGTGAAGATTATTGTAAAGACCTCATATTACTGAGAGACAGACCGGACTTCGAGTTCTGATTCTAACATAACTAAAGATTTTTGGATGAATTGGAGAGGCGTGTGAGAAACCGTACTTGGAGTCCATGTCTACTGACTTTAAAATATATCCTGCGTGAGTCACGAAATATTTGTACAAAAAATATGCTACAAAGGTATGTCACGTAGGTGGTTTAGAGGACAGGGTGGTCCCACGCTATATTTTAGGCGGATCCATGCTTTTTAGGCCTTTTCATCCCCATTTCATTTGAAAAAGTGGAATTTTTAAAAATTTAAGTGCAGACGTCTTTTATACGCGTAACTCAAGATGTGCGCAGTGGATTTTAAATTTTTAAGAAAATTTTTCCAGCGTTGTACTGGAAGCAAAACAATTACGCTTTAGTTTTTTTTTTTTTTTTTTTTTTTTTATGAATTTCAACTAACGAGAAATGAAATTTCATGCCTTCACCTCAACTTTAGAAAAGTCGTGATACAAGCGCATATTCAACCACCAAACCCCACTTACTCAACCATCGCCTCATCTTGGCCTTAATCCGTTTAAAAGACTCTCGCATGTAGTTGTTAGAGATGAAGTAAGCTATTTGCAATAACCCAAAAGGAGTTTAGAGGTCATTCTCATGGCCACGGAGGGTTAAGCACTTCTTTTATGCATTCTATGCTGTTGTGATCGGATCGTTCACCCAACTACTCATCGTTTTCAAATTCGAAGCGATGATAAATTTTCTAACACTTCGTTTTAGATCATGGCGAAGAATGCTTTCAATTGACTCGAGCAGCAGCTGACAACAAAGCACTTGTACAGTTCCATTGGATTTCATTAAATGGATGCTACAACCACGTCTACTCGATCTTAGGAAGTCCAGACGGTCTGGGGTGATCACGTGATAGGGGCAAAGCGATATCTGCTGCTTACTCTTGTGGTCATAAATATTCGCCACGATCAATCCTGCTCTTCACGCGCTAATTATTTTCGATACGTTTCACTTCGCTAATTACAATAATTACCAAGGCGATGTTCGAACTAACGTCATTAACTTTGACGTCACTTGACCTATTGATTAAAAAATCACACTACCTTCGTGGATTTGATTTGTGTTTGTCACATGGATTTTTGATAACTTAGCAGTAATGCTTAAACTCGAGAAAGATTTATTTTTTGAATATTGGCTGTCAATAAGCTCATTTCATTTGTATTAAATATATCAACTTGAGCCCCCCCCCCCCTTCCCGCACAAGAATAGTTGTTCTTATCCCAAACACAGTGAATAACCCTCATGTTTTCCTTGCACATAATTAATCCTAATGTGATCGATTTTCTTCATTTTTATTGTTCTTTTCGAAACGTTTATTTTGTTTGTAAAATAATAAACTGAGACACGACATCAAAAACGTCATTTTTCTCTAAGAGGAATCAGTTATATACCTACACACGCACATACATAATTTAAAATAAAAGGTAGATGTCCTAATTTTACACGGTCAACTGTAAACGAATTGATAACTTATTATTGAATGAAATAAAACAAAAATATTAGAGTATCTGGAATAGAAAGAAAACACGTACTCATTTCGTTATGATGTATATTTTTTTGTTCACCTTCGATAGCTTTGAAAGATAAAAGGATTTATTTGTGCAGAACATGAACTAGTAATGGCATTTAACACATCGATATGTAGGCTACTTCGAAAGAGATAAAAGCAGAGGTAATATATAAGTCAACTACTGAGATAGGAACATATGAGGAAAGCATGCATTTCTCTTTGACAACTATCGCTTTGTTTCAACTGCTCCACTTTCCGCATAGCTAACGCATGAAGAGTGTCAAAATGGTGGGTAGAGTGATCCATAAAGCGCCCGATAATCATAATCCTAAAAGCGGACCATCTCTTAAGCCTATTTTTATTTCAATAACTACAATTATTGGTCACTTTATTCTGCTCTCCATCCATCTTAATTACTATTTTGTCTACAGACGAGAGGTTATCAGACAATACTGCATCTTTCTGTAGCGGAGGGAGGGACTGGATACTTAAGTTGCACGCGAACTTTAGAAATTTCTAAAATTAACTCAGTTAAAAGTTTTCTGTCCTAAACCGAGGGGGGGAGGGGGAAAAGAAAAAGAAATAAAGGTAAATATCACGTACGCAATTGATAAACTGCTTCACATTGACGCTGTCATTCTACTATAGTTTGGTACTGCTGATTTGCATATCAAAGAATGTAGCACAAAAACTATTATATTATATTTTGCTGCTTTTCTATTTATGTGTGTGAGGAGGGATTGTGACAAAAATACCGAAAAGCTGCAGATTATTAAGAAATGAGCATACAAACCAGATTCAATAAAATACGAAATGTTCAGATGGTCCAATGAGAAATAGTTTCAGCGTGTATGTGTGTTATACAATATATTAGCAGATGAATGGCATGAGACTTAACAAGAATCATTACTCGAAACCCGTGTTTTCATTTCTGGGAGGGGGGGGGTTTGCCCGTTTAGCCCCTTGGTATCGATTCTGTTTGTCCATAAGAGAAACTTTTTTTTTTTTTTACCGGTCCTGGAAACTCGGATATTTTTTTAAAATATTTTCGAAACAGAGAAAAATCTACCGTAGACCTCGCACTATTAACACACTAACACTAGATAGGGTTAGTATTGCATCATTAGTTTGGAAATTTATGAGTGAAGCTGTTAAAGCTGCGAAGCCAGTGTATTATATCTGTAAATTGCATGTGTTTGGTTTAAACGGCTTTACAAATGTTCTTAGCGTGCTAGACGGGCGTCAAATTAAGAAGACAGGAGTTTATTTATTTATTCGTATGGAATTTCCTTCCTTTTCTATCCCGTCCCTATTGGGGCGAGTTGAGCCCCCTCATGGGGGGGATAAGTATTTATGACTGTAGATCCGTACGTGTTACCCGTTGTGGGGAACGAAAAACCCGGTGAAAACCCCCTCTACCTCCGTATGAGACCGGCTAACTCACTTTTCATCGAAAGAAACGATGAAAGTTCCTCACGTCAGGGACGGGAATCGAACCCAGGTCTTTCCGACCAAAAGGCTTCGTCTATATCCACCGAGCTACAGAGGCGCAGGAGAAGGAGTAGAAACTTGAGATGGTAATGGTTGTCTGCAGTTATCTCATAACTCTAAGTCTGTAACACGGTAGTTGGTAGAAATGAATTCAACTAACGGACAGGGAATCAAAAGTTAGGGCTAAAATGGTTCTGCCTACTCCTTTTAAATGAAAAATTATTATTATTATTATCATTATTATAAATTAAATTAAATATAGAAAAAAATATTCAACAAAGTTGATTCTATTTTCTATGGTAGAAAGTCAACTGAATAAATTCATATGGAATAAGAAAGAAATTAGTCAGAACACTAAATTAGCTGTATACAAGTCAGTGTTCAAACCAATTTTAACTTACGGATCTGAGAGCTGGATTAGAAATAAAACACTTGACCAAAGACTAGAGACTGCAGATATGAGAGTCATGAGAAAGATTAGGGGCGTGAACAGATGGCATCAATGGCAATATCATATTAAAAACGAGGATATTAGGAAAGAACTTGACATTGTCAGCATCCAGGAATGCATTAGCAGAGCTAATCTCAGGTGGTATGGTCACTTAAACAGAATGGGCGAGGAAAGATTAGCAAAACAAGTGTTCTCTGCCAGGTTGGCAGGAAAACGACCCAGAGGAAGACCAAGATATAGGTGGATTGATACAGTAAAAAGTGCCGTAGAAGACTGAAATATAAGACCTGATATTGTTGGAGTCTTGAGGTAACACATTGATTTGGAGGATAATTGTAAATAGGAAGTTAGTGATGATGTGAATTTTTCATGTAGTATTGTCAATCCTGTACACCCATTGAGGGTACATGTCAAGAATTTTATTATTATTATTATTATTATTATTATTATTATTATTATTATTATTTGAGGCGTCCAGGAAATGAACTTCTCTGTGAGAGAAGTGAAAAAACAATCTGTTAGAGTTTTTTAAATGTGTTGAGAAGAAAACTGCTTTAAGTTTTCTTCTCAAGACATTTAAAAGCTCTTAAAAATTCTCAAAAAGTTCTCAAAATTCTGTAGAAAAAATTTTTGGAAGTTCTATTGTTCCATTAAGAACACTTCTTGCATCGTACAGAGAGAAAGTGTTTGAAATTTAAAATAGTCCTACCATATAAAAACTTATAGATCAAAAGTTGTAAACTGATTTATTTCTTTTGATAAATGCAAATCATTCATGGTTCATCGCGATATGGTTTATGAATTCCTATATTTAGCATCTGATACTGTAACAAGGACAGTTGCCATAGTTACCTTGTTTGCTCTTAATCCATCTTTCTGTTATAGAAAATTGCCATGAAATATTGTGAAAATAAACAATGGCGTAGAACAGCGAACAGAAAAGAAAACCTCACGCTAACTATAACATGACCAGTTTGTGTACAACATAATCAAATCAGCCTTGGGTTTATTTGCTCAGTCAAACAACAACAATCAATGGAAAAATTTGCATCGAGTTTGATATGCGGCAAGAATTTAAAATAAAAGTATCGAGTCGGAACAACAAACGAACAACCTAATCTTAATACACGTGCATATATCACTAAAGAAAACACCCATAGACATCTAAAGGCCATGCTGCTGAAATGTGCCGTATTTGTAGTTCGAAAGAAGAGGGGGATACGCCTAATATCGCTTGATGCAGTCAGCCCTACTAGCAGATGTACTGTGTAAAAACTCCATTCTCGCTTATGGTCATAAATCTTGACACTCCCATATCCTTTCTAAACTCCTTACAGTAAGTTTTCCTTGGGGTTTGCCATTACACGAAAACAACTTGATATTCTCATCACGAAACAATTCCAAACACGTTACTTCTTAGCATCCAAACAGAGCGCTACAAGAAGCGACTGGGGAATCTGACGCGCCTCTTCACGTCATTGAGTCACGAGATATTCGTGTATTAATTGTTGGAATTACGCATAAGTTTGTTTCAACTACAACGGAAATGAATTATTGTGTAAATGAGAAATTAGTAGTTGAGGAAGGGGTGCTTTTTTCTACCCTTTTTGGAGTAAGTATTAAGTTTAAAGAACCGTGATGGGAATAATTAAGGTGAATTAACGACCAGTTCGTGTTTTTGGAGTTGCCATGAATACTTGGAGAAAGTTGGCTGAGACTAGAATACAAGATGGGATTGATGAGAAAAGAAATCTCTCTGAAAGACAGTAAATCTGTTAAGGGGAGGATTTTGTTTTCTTTCAGTAGCTTTTTTTAATGATAATACCACCCACGAAAGATTAATAGTCAATAGCATTTTTGTAAAGTGGGTGGATCTGGGAAAGATAATTCCGGAATCTCTCTTTTGAAACCAAATCTCCATTCATCCAATTTTCATCCGTCTTTAGACATGTTGAATCTGCTAATTAAATGTTTCAGGCAATTTAATGCAGTCGACCTGCCATTCCTCTGCTGCATCCCTCTACTGGTAATTATTTTTATGTCTGTAGATATGTGTGTTCAGCGGCCGGTTTGCCTGCTTTGAAGGATGACAAACCCGAGTTTTCGGAAGAAAAAAATCTCCTCATTTATGAAATCGGTTAACTCAGCTTTAATTGAAAATCTCTGATTCAGGTTTGTGGCGTCATTCGTCCAGATTTGAACCCAGATTTTTCCAACCAAAGGGTTTGTCGAAACCGATTGAGCTACGTATGCTCCTGAGAACAAATATAGTCTTTTTCAAAATTTTTTTCGGGTATTCCATAAACAATGTATAATTTCGCATCGGGCGATGAACATCATCTACTTTCATTTACCAACTTAGTGGAATTTTACAACGAGTGATAACAATATTGGACGCACTGGATAACTTATATGTGCTAATTTTGGATTTTGGCAAATGGTCTGACAGAGTACTGCATGATAAGTTGATAGTTTTAATTATACTTAATTTAAATTCACGAGGAGGGAATGGAAAAACAGATTGGTGGCATGATTAGGAGATTAATCAAGTGACAAACGTAAACGATGATTTTTTTTTGTCGCTGAAAAGTAGAATGACACGTAGTCAGGTGTCACAACATTCTGTACGTAATCAGTGCTGTTTAGCTTATTTATATTTGATGTAGTCCACGGTTTAAAGGAAAATATACAATCGTTTGTTGATGGCAAACAGTTGGATAAAGGCCTAAAAGACCAATTCTGATGTGATATCTCTTGAAGAATATGTAAATATAATGGCCATGTACAGTGTAATCGAAAGATGATAGTAGAACGTATGTATAATGCAAGATTTACGTTAAACTGTGAAAACTGAACACACTGTACTGTACTTTTTGGATTGCACTGCAAGAAACGGAAGAAGTAAAAAATTTAGAGAGGTCAAACAATAAATATGTTGAACTGAATTGTGCTGTTGTATAAGGACGGCTCACTGATACCATTTTTGGGGCATCGTGCAGAGAGTGGGTCGCTTGGAATTTGAGGAGATGAAGAAACATAGGTACTGTGGCGAATACCATGATACAGTAGTTTTAGAACTATTCAATGTGGTACCGAAGGTAGATTGAGGAACATGAATAACAAACAGGAGGAAAAGCAAGACATAATTTAGTCGACATGATTGGTACGAGACAATTACAGGACAGGAGAAGTTCTGTTGGTTGAAATTACGGCCTAAACCACTATTCCTATATGGCCAGAAGGTTATGCTTATTAACATATTTCATGGAGGGGAAAAACAGATAGAAGAGATATTTCACAGAATAACAGGCACTGGAAGAACAAGGATCATCCCAGAGACGTTTTAAAAGGATAATGTGAAAAAACGAAGTAAGAAGTAGATTTTTTTTCATGGGGGAGTGGTAATGGGAGAGTGGAAGAATGAGTTGCCAGGAGGGATAGTGAATACTTCGACGTTCGGTGGGTTTAAAGTGAGCATGACAGGAATTGTGATGATCAGAAAGGACCTCCCGTGGTGAGTCTTTTGTTACTTCATGATTTCTCCATGGAGGCTTAAACTAACTAAAATAATAAACAGTAAAGCCATGCAATCGAATTCCTTCTACGTTGACTATATTGTTTTTTTTCAAATTATCGAATGTAGTATCTGTTCTCAACAGCTAGCTATGAATGGTAAATGTAAACTCCGTGAAAACGGTAAGCGCCCCTCTAGTTGAAGACCCGAAGACAGCTAATTAATTAATGCCACATTAATATAACGCTTAATCAGTATCACTCCGATACATTCATAAACTTTTTATCTGATTTTCAGTATTTTGACCTCCAAAAGATTTAAGAAAAATCACACTATAATTTTTTGAATTATAGTGTGATTGATGATGGTTTATCTCATGATCTGTTCATTTAACCATGAAATTCGCGTGCTGCGTGTGTGTGCAAACTTTGTTTTTAGACGATCAGTAGCTACTGGAAGAACCAATTTACATAACAGCTAACATTAAGGTGCGCAAAGTTGAACTTTTTTTAAGGCGTCTCTTTTAAATTAACACCGTGCAACACATCGGAAGAATCGCTTATATATTTAAGGAGAGAAATCGTTTGAGGAAGCACTTATTATGGCCATTTTATCACGATAACATCTAACGACACCCCTTCCTCTCACTCACCACATACGGGGCCCCCCCGTTCAAGTGTCGTAATATTTTGAATGGCCCTAATTCCCTGCCATTGTACACGTCCAAGACTTATCACAGTCATTCCAGTGAAAGTAGAGAAGAAATGGTTAGTTTAACGCCTCAGAGAGAGACCATTACTTCTCAACTAAATAACAGTTTGTTTAAGAGTTTTCGTCCCCCTTGTCGACCCCTTGGGAACCTTCCTCCCGCGCATCGTCTTCCTTGACTTTTTGACGGGCCCAGAACGATTATCCACGCGGTATTTTCCAGACAGGTTCAACTCGTCTCTCTCCCTCTCTTTCTACACATCGTACAATAACTGCACGCGCGGGCGGACCTCCCGGCTGTCAATAAATTGTAACAAGGTAGTATTTACCCCGAAATTACTGAGCGCAAATCTGTAGCTGTTGCTCGTTTGACAACCGCTAGCGTCAAGATGGTGCCCTGTGAAATAAAAACAAATAAAAAAAAAAGCAAGGTTGCTCAGCTACAGAGTTGAGCCATGTTAATGACATGCTACATCAAGGCTCCAGGTTCTAATTGATCCGCTTTTTGTGTAAACCAGTGAGTCGAAACACGTGACCGGTTGCCGGTACTTGGATTGTAAGGAGTGGGTACAATATAACGTATTATAGGTGCAGGGCTTTGAATGTCATTGACCCCAGATGGACTGCAAGGCAAGGTAGGTAACATTATGGACTTGACATTATGGGCAAGAGGATAAAGGATGCACTGGGAGGGTTAAAAAAATTTAACATCTGTTACTCCATCCGGAAATATATTCATATATGTCAACTAATGTTTTTCTTTAGAATCAGATACCAAATCTAAGGGATGTATTATCCAATGGGAAACTGTTTGCACTGCTTTATCGTTTTAATGAATGTTTAAATTTTAGCGCTTCCTGAAACGGAGCAGCATTTGAGATTTGATCTGTTGAATCTGATTGTCAACAGCACTTGGATCTTTGACTTAACAATGATTTATTATGTAAAGTCATATTAGAATATCGTAATTTTTTATTGTTATATGTATTGTGAAAATGAAATTATAAAAATGAAAAAAAAGTACTCGACATGAAAGGGTAGACCAGTGATTCCTTTTTCTAGTTTTCCTAGTATATTTATATATTTTTTTTGCATTAAACTTCAAGAAATGAGCGGTCCACTTGGATCCGTATGTACACCATCATTTATTACTCGATGACATATTGGAGGTCTGCCAATATCAACAACAAATTCTTTAAGGGCGTTGTACAGACGTCTGCTGCCACGAGCCAAAACTCATTAAACAATCGTTCAAAATGATACAAGACGATATTAGCTCGTTACCATTTTTTCTGTGATCAAGAATGGATGATTTTGATTCAGTTTGAAGATTGAATACTATGGATCCATTTCCAAAAAAAGTGGAGTATACTCATAGCCTTAGAACAAGTGTAAAATGACCGAAGTTATTCTTAAACAGTGATGTCATTCACTACCTCAGCATTTGTCTGCTTCTTAGAGGACTGGTACGGTATCGTAGGGAAAACCTTATTGTGGAGGAAACCAACTAACTCACCTTCAGTTGAAAATTCCTTATAAATATTATTCTTATAAAGATATAAAGAAAGAGCTTTAAAAAGTCTTAAGAAAAGTTATGAGTCATTAAAATCGGAATATCAAAATACACGACTTTCAGTTGAAAGATTCTTCGTTTCCTAGACGGGAATCAAACCCAGGTTTTTGTAACCAAAGGGCTTCGCCGATTGAACTAGAGGCCTTATTTTTAGGACACGCAACTAAAAAAAAAAGTTGAGTTGCATAAATAAATAAGCATCTCTGTTAGATTCGATGTAACCGGCCGTTTGTCTCTCTCTGTAGGAAGTTGAATGCAGTTTGTGTCAGAGATTGAAGAAGAAAGAGGAAGCAATTCAGTTTGATTTTATTTAAATTAAGGGGATATTAAATCCCACATTGTTTCAAAACCGAATAAGAAACTCAAAGATCGGAATCAAAGAATTTCATGCCGAATATAGTAACTATAAAAGTATCGGCGACTACTAGCGTAAGCTAAAGCACGTAGTCCAAGTACGTAGTACAAACTAGGGCAACTCATAGCAAAGGTGGAGAAAGTTCTGATCGCTATTCTTAGTATTTCCCATAATCTAAAACCCATCTCCTAGGAGATGCATGATGTTATACATTAATTTAAATAATGCTTACATCGCCGAAATGAAGCCTATTGGCTCTTTATTTTAAATAATTTACGGGCGCATCTTTTTGACAACTCGTATAGCAGAGTATATAAGTTCTTTTCGCTATACCCTTAGTATTATTTTGGGCTAGCTACTCACTGATGAGATCTTAATAAAGATCGAAACCGGTGGGGGGATGGCTCTGAGAAGCTCTGTTTGGGGATAGGTTTTTTCCTGTCTCTGAGTGGGGCCACTACTGAGATTATGGCTCTGCTTGGTGGTGGGGTGAGCCTGCCACTGGATAGAGCCAATGCTGAGAAGTTCTTCTCAGTGGCGGGGTGAGCCTGTCATTGAGCGGAACAACGCGGGGTTGGGCGATCTTACGGGATCGTCTCATTTTTAGAGCCCGTTTCACTTTTACAAAGATCGAAACCGGTCTGGGCAGTGACCTACCACCATAATGTATAACATGATACATCTCCTAGGACCTAGGAGATGGGTTTTACATTATGGGAAATACTAAGAATAGCGATCAGAACTTTCTCCACCTTTGCTACGAGTTGCCCTAGTTTGTACTACGTACTTGGACTACGTGCTTTAGCTTACGCTAGTAGTCGCCGATACTTTTATAGTTTACTATATTCGGCATGAAACTCTTTGATTCCGTTCTTTGAGTTTCTTATTCGGTTTTGAAACAATGTGGGATTTAATATCCCCTTAATTTAAATAATGTTTACATCGCCGAAATGAAGCCTATTGGCTCTTTGTTTTAAATAACTTCAGTTTGATTTTTGCCTGAGAATATACTTAGATGAAGGAATTAAGACTAAGATATGTCTTTGAGTAAATTTCAGATTTTAGTCATAAAGGAATAGGAACAATAGGATATTCTATATGGATATTTAATAAAATCTGATATTTCGATTTTTTTTTTTCTTACTAAAAACAGTTAAATTATTCATCATTGCCAACCTGGTTGGCCGAGTGGTTAGCGTATCCACTCTCCAGCCAAAAGGTTGCGGGTTCGAATCCTGCCGTGGGCATGGATGTTTGTCAGTGAAAACACTAGTGGTGGCGGTCAGCGGTAGATGGCGTTGGTGCATTTGTGGTCAGTTGGTGGATTGAGTGGTGGAGACAGAGTTGTAGAGAAGGTACCCTTCTCGATGAGTCTTTAGACTCCCTCGAGGTGTCAAATAATAATAATAATAATTATTATTATATATGCGAAGAGTTGTACAAATATCATCAGTGTATTGGAAAACATAATCTTCGGCAGAAACCGCATTGGTTTCTTAAGTGTCCATATATTGAGCTCATCTTAGACTGCCTTGAAATTAAGCCATATGGCGCAGTTGTTTTTATTCGTAGATTTTTCCACCAATCGGTAGCTAATATATATAAGTAATATGGAGTCGAAAACAACTGTCATGAGTTTCTGTACGAATTCTACAGCACGACGCCCAAATAAAGCTGTTGCTGTTGGTTATGTTTTCCTACACATTGATGGATTTGAAACTCATTTGTCTCATGAACAAACTTAGCTTGCACTATTGGCACAGTCAATAGACGCATAATTTATCCTGTTTTTTTCTTTTCTTCTTTTTTCTACATTTTTCTGTTAATTGAAGTCTTTTAAAACTGTATTTGACGAAATGTTTATATATTTGAATTCGCTTTTTTTTTTTTTGAGTAAAAAGAAAGTCATGCTATCAAAGCAGCGCCATCTGGTAGGCATTTACTCTCTCTAAAAGACATTAAGTGGCTATAGTTAGCAGATTCGATACTCTGATGAATATTCTATCAGAGAACTCTTCGTGTCCATTGACACCAGAGAAATGCTTAAAAAAAAAGTCTAAAGAAAAGTTATGAGTCATTAAAATCGGAATGTCAAAATACACGCGACTTTCAGCCGTAAGACAGAACAAAGCGATATTTTTGTATCTCTAGGTAACGAAGCAGAAAAAGATAGGAAGTAAAATTCCCTCGGAGAAAAATCACTTCCCTTGTGCGTAGATTAGACTAAGTGATCAGCACCTGCTTGCTTCGAGGCTTGCTGATGACCTTTCGGAAAGGGTTACTATGTACATCTCGTGGCCTAACCAACGGCTATTTACCTCTCTATTGTGTTAGCTTTATGGGTACGTTTATGACACCTTAATGAAAATAGCTGATCAGTTTATTATGATTTTTTTTTTCCCCTCTGTGTGTTCGTTTGCGTGTGTCGTTTTTCGAGAACAGATCAATCTTAGTACAACGCCAAAGGATATCGACTGTGGTGCCACCTGTCATTTAAGTATGACCGGTCAAGTAGCACACAAAGAATAATTAGAAGATCATTAATTTGGAAGTGTCGTGTGCCTGCACGCGTTAGTCTTGGAGGTTCGAATGACAATAAACAGTAACGCTCCGGGTCATATATCGAAGGGAAAATGGGCCTGGTGTGTACCCTGTCAGCATGACTCTACCGGAACTTCAAGAACAAGAAAGGCCAATATGTGGCATAGATCGCTGACCTTTACCGGTATGTGCACGAATGACTTATCCTACTCACAAATGATTGTAAGGCAACAAACACAAATAAATGAAACAAATAAAAAAATTATAAACTCGCATTTTATACTGTCACTTGCTCTCTTTATTGATGTACTTGAAAGTTATTAGCATATACACAACCTTTGAATCAACAACAACAAAATGTTTCTAGTTTATTACTCAAGTCAAGTTTTGGGCGCACTGTTGTAGCTTATCATCCAAGACAATCTGTTGATTTATAAGTGATAAATTACGTTCGCACAGGTTTTGAGGCTTCGTGCTTTAATGTGTTAAAGCTACTTAATGTGAAATCAGTCTTGTTTTGTGTGGTGATTGTTGCCAACTTTATCGATCTCTATTAGTAAATCGCGAATGCAGATTTACTAATAACATGCAAATTTCAGAGCATGAAACTGTTTTCTGAGGGGATATCTCTAGTGGATAATTGTGAATATCAGTTGGCATTAAACATCTGAAACGGTATATTCTAGTGCAGTGTTTCTCAAACTTCAAATATCCGCGTACCCCTTCTTAAATTTTCATTATTACCAAGTAGCCCTAATTAATTTATTAAAAATTAAATTAATTAATTAAAAATTAAATTAATTAATTAAAATTAATAAATTTATTTAAAATATTAATTAAAATTAAATATCTATTTTATTTGAATTTATATGTTCATGTAAACAAAAAATATAATTTATTTTTAAATTTTGGTTCTCTAGAGATGTCAGACGACACACTCATCAATTTCATTTGATCCAGATGCAATATCAACGTTTTTTTGTTGCTTACAACTACTTGTATTTGCTATATTGCTCTCTTTTGGGGGGTTTCATGAATCCAATCTTTAACCAATGATCCGTACATAAGAATTTGAAAGCTAAAAAAAATACTGTATTTACTAGAATATAGCTCTAACTTTTTTTCCAAAATTAAAGCTAAAAAATGGTGTTGCGAGATACGTCCGGGAATTTTCGGAAACTAAAGTTTTCAGAAAAAAGCTGAAAATGGTGCGACTTACCAAGAAGCTGCTACTCGCAATCACTACTTTTGGCATCAAGAACAGTTTCTTTGTGTGCGTCGTCAAAGTCATCTACCCAAATAGCGTCATCTTCTTTCCCATTATTTCAAGCAAAAATTACCAGTAATTTACAAGACTTGAGATACGTAGAGCAGCGAAGAACTGCATATGATTGGTGCGGTATTAACAAAAGATCGCGCGAACCAAAGACAAATTAGCATTTCAACAGTTGAGTTGAAATGCTAATTCCCTTCAACCGAATTCCATAATATCTGAAACACATTCACTACATATTTCTTAGTTTTAACACGTTAACGACGGGGGGTGGTATCAAGCAAAACCATATGTTCCACCGGCAAAATATGATTTTGTTTGAGCAGTTTCTGTTGGAGGGGGGGGATGTGATTCATTAGTTAGTGCTGTTTTATCCCGGTTGTCTCTAATTACACTGTTTGTTGAAAAATATAATGACTCCTTTAATTATGCATAGCCGAAAATTTCCGCGTACCCCCGGGGGTACGCGTACCACACTTTGAGAAACATTGTTCTAGTGCATCGGTTCCCAACCGGTGGTACGCGTACCCCTGGGGATACGTGCTGAGCCGTTCAGGGGTACACGGAAAATAATCAGTAATGGCGGAAAAACAAGTAAAGTAAACAAAACGAAACGTCAGTTATGGAACAACAAATGTCAGTATTTAAAAACAGCTATTTTAAAAACAAGGGGTCCAATTTATATAAATGGGTTTAAAAAGAGGTACACAAGTGGTAAAAGGTTGGGAATCACTGTTCTAGTGCATCAGATACTTTTCTTTGATCAATATTATTATTTACTTACAATAATAAGGACTTTTAAAAATTAGTCAGTTTAGAAATAGTTAATTTCATTGATTACTCAACCTATTAACTAACATCTGAAGGAAGGGATTTAGGAAACGAAATATAAATAAAAATAAATGCTTCGCGCCGTGAATTGCTTAGTTTTGTAGTGAAATAACAAAGTATGCTTTGTTATCATTATTGAGATTATCATCATAATACAGACTATGACAATCATGGCTCAATAATTTATGATATTTGGAATGAAAATGGGGAAATATGATCTAACAGATTTTAATTATGGCATGATTGTGGGTACAGAAGAGCGGGCGGGCACAAAAGACAATTCTAGTTGTATGTGCACGAACACTCATGTCAAGGTAATAAACAAGGAACCAACTATCAACAATTGTTACGTAGTTTGGAAATATTAGTTGATATGCGATTCCAAAGGAGGGGTAGGAAGAATTATATAATAAAAAAGACGAACTATAGTACCGTATTTACTCGAATATAACTTGCCCTCGCGTATATCTCGCACCCCTGATTTTACTTTATGAAAAAAGAAATTAAAAAGTATCGCATATAGTTCGCACATCAAAAAAAAGTTTAAAACTTTGAGAAATAGATTGTGAATGTTGTTATGGCAGTTTCAGATATTTTGGAATTCGGTTTAAGAGAATCAGCATTTCAACTCAACAATCGTCGGCTTGCCTTTGTCGTTGAGTCACGCGATCTTTTGTTAATACCGCACCAATCATATGCTTAGTGATGGAAGCAACCAATAGAGGAAATGTGGGAGTGAGAGCATTAACTTTTACTCGATCTTGGATTGAGCGAGGGTGAGTTAAGAGACCATCATTAAAACTGCTGTGCAACTGGGTTTTGAGAGCTTGGGGCATGCTTTTGCAAGAAAGAATTAATTAATAACAGAAGCATTGTCGCTAAAAGATTCAAATATATTGCGTGATGAAGGTGGGCGGCCGATCGCATAAATAACATTAATAACGTTGATAATTAAACTTTAAATGTACTCATTTTGTAAATAATGTGAGCAGTTATAAATTATAATGAATACTGATAATTTAATTATAAACTTCAATCTAGTTTTTTCCTGAAAAACGTGAGTTCCCGAAAATCCCCGCATATATCGATTTTTTAACTTTACTTTTGGTGAAAAAAGTGCGAGTTATATTCGAGTAAATACGGTAGTTCAAATAACGTCTTGGTATAACACGAAAAACATTAGGAAAAGAGATTGGATGGTCTCTCTTTTCTTCGGCTTTTTCTGTAACTTACAAGGCTAATAAAAAGACCAAATGTGAAGACAGGACACGGAAAGATTTGACTTAATCCTGAGCAGTGGAAGAACTCCTTACCGGCAGAGGAAATGAAATGTAACGTCTGGAGAATTTAGTCTTGATATTTGATTACGGTATATTCAGTTCTTATATATAGTTCACGGGCCCACACAAAATCCTTATTTAGTCGATCAACCACCTTTAAGGTAGGTTTCAACTTCAATAGTTTTGATCATTCCTAAATCCAGGTTGATACGTCAGAATTTGCACACGGTTATTTACTTTCCAGGGCGACCTCCAAGTACCGAGCATGGTTGGGGCGGTACATTTATAAGGGGGAAGTGCCATAATTACTCAAAAAACGTTTTTTTTTTTGAAATATTCAGTATCTTAATTTTGTAACTGTGATTATATTAAAATTAAATGGACTACTTTACCGAGAAAAGTTTTTATTTCCCGAAATACAAATTTTTCTATTTTAATTATTTAAATTTCGAAGTAAACAATGCAAAAATAAATAAACAGTGAAGATCTAAAGAAATTTTTATTTGGGGCGGTAAAAACCTACAGCTGGGTACCTACATCCAAGCCTTTTCAGAAAGGTGCATCATACTCTTGGATGTTCGTAGGCTGTCCTTTCACTGAATGTTCTGAGGAAGATTAACAGTTGTCCAGAGAGGCAACGTTAGTAAATCCTGCTGCCATCTCCATAAGGCGATCAGCTAAATCACCGTCAATTGAAAAAAATATCTTTTATTTCAAATAAATGTCTTCACTTGAATAAAATAATTTGTTTAGTCTTTTCCAAATAAAGGATAAACGTCATGTTGTTTTGTTCGTCTTCTATGGAGGCTCCCTCTTTATTATGCTGGTCATTGTTCTGACCCAAATCCTGGTGATCAATCCAATTATTCAGCAACATTCTGTTTATTTCTGTGGACTGGTCTTTCTGCAGGATGATTCCGCCATTTTATGGAATCAATGGCAAGGCTAACCGAAATGATTTGAATGTTTAAGAGACATTACAGAATAATCAGCCAATGTTCTTATAAAGTGGACTATTAAGTGCTCATTTTGCTCTTTCCCCCTACCTTCTCTTGTGTTACGAAATTTAAAAAAAAAGTATTGCATAGTTACTTCTGACAAACCATTAGAATGTTTTCGTTACATTGCAAAAAAAAAAAAAAATCTAATTTTGCATGTGATGCCCTAATTTTAAGTTTACTTTCTTAATGTTGTTGTTGTGTCTTACACAGAGAGGAAAGAAAACCAAAAGGCAGGCTATTCTTTAATGATGTGGAATGAAAACAAATGCGCTGTTTGACCATGCGCTTTAAAAAAACTCCCAGAGTTTAATTAACAGGACGGTACTTCGTGGCTGAAGTGTCAAGGTGATCAGACAACAAGATGAAAATACGTGCACCGATGGACGTACGGTAATAATATAATTCCTGCTACGACAGAAAAATTCTCGTAAAAGTGGCTTGAATAATGACCATGGTAATTCTTGAGTCGTCCAGCGATCGTTTCACAGTTAATGATCAAGTCTCAAACATAAACAATAGTGCGCAAAAACACTTAACCAAGAAAGTAATTAATCTTCCTTCATAAACCCCAACAATAAGGAACAAAAACAGAGCAGGATAATCTATAATCAGAGAACAGCTAATGGTCCAAAGGAGAAAATGCAGTAGTTACTGATGACTATAGGAAAGGGGGGTTCCAGTAATAAAATCTAAAATTTCCGTAGGAAAGACGACTTTTTCCTGAATAGAAAAACAGTCGTGTTACGCTATTAAGTAATACTCTCAAGGAAACAGTGTTGTTATTAGAAAAACCAGATAAACAGAGTTCTAGCAGCAATTTAATTGAATTATTTTGTACTAGAGGGCGCATAGTAGAAATTTCTAGTAGGATAGGACTAATATCTTCCCTAAAAAAGAAAAACATGGGATTTAATTTTCTTTGCTTTATTCAGGCAATTGCAAAGACAATGCGACATTTGGCCCTCGATCGGAGACGATGGGTTCCGTTCCTGTGTAGGGTACAAAGTACTTTTAATAAGGACTTTTCAAGTGAAGGCGAGTTTGCAGCCTCTTCCGTATGAGACCAACTAACTAACTAATCCTCTTTCCTATCTGAAACTGAACATAGGCTTTGTAACTGCTAGAAGATCCCACAGCATCGAGAGACCAAATAATCCAAACCAAACTTAAAACTGACATATAGTAACCTAATTTAAAATCATTTTAAATTATATTGTATTTAAACTTTTACGAAATATTATACGTTTCATTCTTTAAAAATCACAAATTTTATTAAACTTCGTAACATAATTTTTATTGCTTTTGATGAAATATAAACTCTCAGTAAACAGCATTGTCTCTGTTTTTAATGCTTTTGCAGTAATACGGAAATAAAAGAGAATTCATCAGAACTTTTATGCGATGAAGTAAACTTAATACTTTGTCAGATTCAAACTCTAGAAGACGCTTTTAAAACAAAACAACGAGAGAGAGAGAGAGAGAGAGTATACAGTTTACTTATTAATCTGTTCTTCCATAGCGGGAACGACACAGATTTCTAATTTTCGAGAACAACCCAATAATGTAATTTATTATGCAAAATAACTCATGGGGGCGAAGAGAATACCCACCACTTCTGCCAGATTGACTAATTAACATGTATATTAGTTTTTATTGTTCTTAGGCGGTAACATGCCTCAGACAGTTGGCTGTTACTTTGTATTATGGCACGCACGGCTTCCATGCCAGCTATATTAATTAGCAGTGATTTATTTATTTATTTTTTAAGTTGAAGCAAACTCGTTTCCTTGTCAGTTTGCAAAGCAAATGCTCTTTGCGAGTGACTTGCATTCAATGTCTATCTTAATATGCTAGCAAAAGGTGCTTGTTGTGTAAAAACTACATCAGTACTGATTACGTCCCAGCAGTTGGTGAGTGGGTAATTCCCTAGAAATTATCTGTTGATTATCTTGAACGGAAATGCGACAAATTTATTCTACATACACAGAAGAAATTCGTAATAATTCTTATTAATATTCTTGATTCTCTAATTTCTGTTCATGACAATCGCAAAATTGGTAGAGTAAGGAAACAAGAAACTTGTGTGGATTCTTTTATTAGCATGCAGGTTAATAAATCAATTGGCACAGCAGAGTGAGTGCTGATTTTCTGACAGGTAATTTGTCGCGAGCGCATATAAACAAGAAATGAACCTAACTCATTAATCAAATGATTATTACTATTTACTTTTATTAACAAATCAATACTTTTAATCACTAAATCGACGGAGGGGGGGATGTTGCTTTTCATTCGACATTTCTCTAACCAATCGCTCCTTTTGATTATAGCAAAAAGAAACCAAAGTAACTTACACCAAAGGTAGACAAACGTTAAACTACTAAAGTAATATCAAATATCGAAACTTAGAATTTGTCCTAATTAAGCAAGTTTTCGTTGTTTTAGCTTAATGTAAAAGGCACACGTCTGATTTATTTTAACAAGTAACATTGTATGTATTTAGAAATTGTAGATTGCTTTTTATATAATCTAAATGCATATCCGAGTAAGCCGTTTTAACGAAGGCATCTTGTCTAACTCATAAAAACAATTTATGTTTTCTATGGTGTGTGTGAACTTCCTGTTTTTCTTGAAAAAAAATTTACATTATTCACGAATATCTTCTCATAGTGCAAGGTATCCCACGCTTTTTCTGCAAATAAAGGGATTGAGTAGCATATAAATGGTTCACAATTCATCCTTTTGGCTACTGAACACGCATTCAGGAAGATAATGATTTGGTACAAACTACGCATAGAAATAGTTAGATTTTCTCGGTACTATCGTGAACTCAAATTTAGAGCCTTTATTATGGCAGGAAAATCCGATGTTATCAAGCATAACACTTTCCACCACAGAAATTTTGATTTCCATCATTATACACTCAGCATGATAAGCCATATTGCATAATTATACTCTATGAATAATTCATGTTTGTCCTTGGGTTTATCCAAATCTAAAGGTTAATGAAAGGGGTAAAAAAAAATATTTTTTTTATACATTTTAGTTCATGCATTTCATGAGAATAGTTTTATTCTTTTTGGATTTCATGTTTCTTTTTATCTGTTAATGTTTTTGTTATTTTTTATCAGTAAATATTTATCAAGGCTTGCTTCCGTATTTACTACCCAATTTCGTGTTTGACAATAAACAGTTGAATTTTGAGGATAGATGACGGTCATCGCCCAGTGTGAACAGATTTATAAATCTACCATTATACTTACTGGAGGCCTGATGTAACGAATGCCATGTTTGGCCTCCAAAATAAGTTGCTCTGGTTTTCGTTTCCCCTTCTCCATGCACAGTGACCAATGCTCTCCAAGTACATTGCAAACATACTTCAGAGAACTAGAACCTCCTCCATTTAGAGTGCACATCTTAAACTGTTTCACAGGTAAAACAACAGCATCACGTATAGATGTCGGGAACCAGACTTCCTAATTTCGACGGAAACCCAAATTGCACCTACATCAACTACAGTCCACCTTAACTGTCCGAATTACACTTTGCATGTATCCTTCTATCACCAGGATGACATCTATGCAGTTGAGAGATATGACATTACTTGCCAGAGAACATTAAATTTTGAATCCTCTGCTACTGACCGTCTCCAGCTTAAGGTAATGTATCCTTGCTCCATTAATTTATGTTTACCTGCTGTTATTTGCTGCTCTCCAAATTTTGAAAACATCCTGATCTCTTTAACTTCTTATCCCTCAAACTAGGCTTTCTGCTAACTACCTAAAGAGCAAAGTCATCTTCCTAGGCGACTTCAAGATCCATAACTGCAACTGGTTCTATTAACCAAACTGAAAAAAGATGTGGATGTATTTGATGTAAGGAATAATCTGATTGAGATCGTACATCTATCAACTCGAATACTTGATAATCATTTCCGACTTCCCCACGGTCTTTTTCATAACCAGTTTTCCTTTCCGGTATTCCTTAAAAGTCACCTCTTGGGTGACCCATCTTGAGAACGTTTTCAACCTCTCTACAACCAATGGGAATATACAGGTGCGAGGTAGAACGATGTACTCTACCCCTTCTTACCAATAATCAAACTACTATTTCTATCCTTCTTACTCAAACACTTGCACTGAGAGAGGTACAGAAATTATTTTCGCCGGCATGAATAAAAGTCCACCCAAAATCAAGGCATGATTCAACAATAATTGTGTAGCGAGGCAATTCAAGAAAACAAAAATCAACATAATGCAGGTGGCCTGACACAAGAAATTCAGTTTGATACTCATCCTACACTGAAGCACCTAAGAAACGCAAAACAGCCATTAGAAAATCCAAATCTGACTTCGAAGGGATTAACAGCCGTAAACTTGCCTTCAATCCATACTGTATTTTGATTCTTGAAAAACCATCTGACCAACTTCTACTCGCCCTTGCTTCAATCTCTTTCTCTTTTCTAGATGATACCATTGTCAGACCACCTAAATATAAAGCTGATTTCCTGGCTTCATTCTTCTCCTCGAACTCATACATAGATGACCAAGACAAATCGCATTCTTCTATTTGTCTTTAAAAAAAATCAGAAGAATCTTAAATAACTTAAGACATCAAAAAGTCTTCAGGTTCAATGGCAAAAGTATTCAAAAGTTGTGCTCTTGAACTAATACCTCTGTTATATCCTCATCTAGAATCTTCTATACTCGGGTGGCCCTTATTCCAATACATGGAAGCAAACATAAAGCGAGCATAACCTGATTTTCAAAAAAGGGAGATAAAAGTCAAACTACTGAGAGATTGCCATCACTTCAGTCCACTATAAAATAATCGTAAAGGTCATTAATATCCAGCTTCGAATCTATATATGGAGACTCACCAGTGATCATCAGTACGAATTTGTTACTGTAGATCCACGGTAGATCTCTCAGCATGCATCACCAACCGCTGGAAATCTGCTGTAGAAAGATTTGGAGAAATAGGTGCTTTACTCTTCACATTTCTAGAGCATTCAATCATTCCTAAAATTGCTGCCTGCTCAGTAATTACCATTCTCTGATCCACCTTCCACCCTCTGTAACTAGATAGCCAACTCTCTCTGTGATCGTTCACCGCGTCTTCAGGTTTGCGGCTTCCTCTCTCTCTGTCTCTTCAAACTTCCCCTCCGATGCAGTAGTGGCTTAAAGCACTCTTGTTTGCTCTTTCTCCTATGCATTGATGACCTTCTCTCATTGACCAGTAATGATATCCACGGTTTTGCTGATGATAGTATACGCCATTCCTCCTGTTTATTCAAAAATATTGTTATATTTAAATATCTCGTGATTTCAGATCTACTTAAACACTTCATACCATTCTCCATATTTTCAATCTCCAATCTCCATACCATTCTTCAACGGAGAAAGGATGACCTCATAGTCGTGTTCAATGCTTCCAAAACGCAGTCTTGTTTTTTTTTTCACTCTCCAAAAATAATAAATAAATAAAATACGTGATACACATATCAGCATTGGACTGACATTCATCTCTAACATTTCCTGGTACAAATGCATCGAATCAATAACTTCCTCGATATCCAAACACTAGGCATTCTTTTCCACTCAGAACTATTTCTTATCCATCGATAAGATGTAATATGCCCACAGGGGAGCAATTCTGATGATAGCTGATCCCTTCCTCGCTAGTTCACTTCAACCAATATTTCACAGAAGGTCTGTTTCGGCACTGTATGTTTTCTGTAGATACTTCCATGGATATCGAACGGGCATTCACCGAGTTGGTTTTCTGTTGAAACACCAGCAGTAGCTGTACAGCATCCTTTTCCAGTTCAACTGCAAAACCCACTAAACTTTCTTCTTCTCTTCCTCTTTTATTCCATCAAGTTTTGTTGACTGGAACAGATTCCTCACAAAGCGCTTCTAATAATTACAACCTCCAGCTTTTCAAGGAGTGGTTAGCGTATCCGCTCTTCAGTCAAAACGCTGTGGGTTCGAATCCCGCCGTGGGCATGGATGTTTGTGATTGTCTGAAAATACTAGTGGTGGTAGATGGCGTTGGTGTGGTTTGTTGTAGTTGGTGGATTGAGTGGTAGTGGAGAGAGGGTTGTAGAGTAGCCCCCCCCCCTCGAGGAGTCCAAGGACTCCTTTGCCATGACACCTGGAGGTGTCATGTAATCTTAATAAAAATATTTCTTCTTTCTCGTTACGTTCTACACACAGCATTGATGTTCTGTACGTTTTTCTTCTTCTTTTGTGTGGAATTCAGAAAATATATTAAAGAATATACACTATCGGTAATAAACATATTCATTAATACTGTATAAACAGAGATTTAAAGAATTTATGCTTTTCAACAGTAGTCATAAGAATTATGGGTATTCACTGGTTCTGAACTTGCATGGTGGTGCCGATATGTATAAAAAAAGGTGAAAATATCTATTCTTCAACTTCACCTGTTTAATTTGAAATGCAGTAGAGATTTATTTCCATATTATTAAGAAATTTGGCTCCTTTGCCAATTCCAAGAAATAATGGTAGTACAGGAAAAATGTTATACACAGCACTTTTCTTTCTTTTTTTTTCTCTTTATATTCTTTTCCTTACATGGAAAATATGCATATTAGGTAGAAAAACAGGAAAATCTACTGTAGCAAATAATAAAATATTAGGAAATAAAATAGTTTTAAGCGTTGAGAATTTTAATGAGAATATTGAAAGAAAGAAGAAATGAACTTCCAGTAAAAATACACAGAAGTGATAAAATCGCTCGCTTAGCAAAGATGACAAGAAGAATATGTTACCTTGGAGTTGTGATGCAACGTATAAAAATGGAGCTGGTAAACAGCTCACTATCGAATATTGTTGTATATATACAAAATGTAAGAGGCAACTATTCGAATATAATTGAAATTAAATGGCAGTAAATACAGCCATTTAATTTATATTTAATGTAAAATGACTATTTGTGCGATACTCAAGTTGTTTGAAGCCTCTCACACCATTCTTACTATTCTTAGATCACGTGAACAATAAGAATACAGCATTGGTGTTTAATATCCCTACCTGCATATAACATGAGTGTGACGTGATGGATATATAATAAATTTAGTTTAATCCTTGATCCAAGTGTAAGCAAACAAAATTTGCGCCTGAAGTATCTTCAGGACTGAGGCAACTCGTGGTAAAGGTGGACCAAGCTCTCATCTCTCCTTGTCTTGGTATCTCCCATAATGCAAAAGCACATCTCCTTGCGGACATGTATAATGCTATGCATTAAGGGAAGGGCTACTACTGGTTCTGCATACGTCTAGTAGGGATCACGGCAATCAGATCAGGTTAGAGTATTTGGAATTAGGTAAGGTCTAAATAACTAAAGATACGATGCTAATATATTATATTTTTAATTGTTTTCTTATAATTGGTTGGAAGAATGAAAAAACCCTTCAATCTTAGTATGATATCCGCTAATTTGCCTTCCATTAAAAAGACCTTATAACGGTTTATCGCCTCTTAGACAGGATTCGAACCCGCGTTATAATTGGGTTACCAATTCTTCCCTGCTGGTAACCCAAATGAGATTCAGAAGTACTCGGTACATTTTTGCTGTTCGCACCACAATATCGTCAATAATGATATTTAGTGAAAAACAGAATATTCACTTTTTGAGAATTCAAATTCTAATATACAGGGTGGTCATAAAATAACTTTCCCTCTTTGGAGGCATCTGTAGCTAAAACTAATAAATGGAATGAGACCAAATTTTATATTGAGACTTTTGAAGGCATGGGGAGATGATTTACGCGAAAAAAAAGATTTAGTACTAAAAGTCGCCAATAGGGGAAATTTTGGTGCTAGCGGAGCCGAAAACAAGCGGATAATTACATTGAAGGCAGATAAAATGAAATAATAATATTTCGACGGAGTAAGTGACAGCCGCGTCACTCATTTCTGCTGGATATGTAGCGCCATAATGATATTTGAAATGCTGGCCTTTTACGCCAACATTTCAGTAATGAGAGGGTTATCAGTCAGTTCTTTCCGATGTCATGTCGACCTAGATCCCCGGATATCACTCCATGTGACTTTTGGCTGTGGGGGTATTTGAAATCCGTTGTGTATGTTGGTGGCGTTCCCAACTTGCATGGCTTGAAAGAGAACATAAAACGGGCTGTTATGAACATTCAGTCTAACTTCTTATGCTCAGCTGTAGAGCATGTCACATACTGGATGCAATTTGTTGTGCACAAGAAAGGTCAGCACATTGAAAATCGTGTATGTGGTCCAGGGAACCCTGATTCTGATGAATAAAACATTATTTCCTGTGATTCAATCACTACATTAATTTCTGTGTCTCTCGCAACTTGTTGTTTTAGTTTAATTATTATTATTCTTTTTATTATCATTGATACGCGCCACATATTCAGCTGGAATGAGTGACGCGGCTGTCGCATACATCGTCGAAATGTTATTATTCCATTTTATCTGCCTTTAATGTAATTATCCGCTTGTTTTCGGCTCCTCCAGCGCCAAAATTTCCTCTATCGGCGACTTTTATTACTAAATCTTTTTTTCGCGGAAATCATCTCCCCATGCCTTTAAAAGTCTCAATATAAAATTTGGTCTCATTCCGTTTATTGGTTTTAGCTACAGATGCCTCCAAAGAGGGAAAGTTATTTTATGGCCACTCTGTACATAAGAAAGTTAACTCGCTTTTTGAAATTAAGAAATTATGAGGAGTTTTCTGTTCAAATTTTACGTTTGCGCTTAGACTCACACTGCTATGATACGGGGTGAGTCTACACTTACTCATAGACTCACACCGAATCGTGCAGGCTTTTGAAACTAGATCCCACGAAATAGGGCAGTTAATCTTTATTCCTTAGTCTCCTTTGTCGGTATATCTGCGTGTGTTCTTCTGGTCGGTTTGTCTGTTTTGTGGGATGAAAAACCAATTACCGCCGAATGAGACTGGCTAACTCACCCTCAGCTGAAAAGTCCCGATTCGCATTTGACGAGATTAGAAAATAGATCATTCAAAGCAAATGCATCGTCGAAACTGACTGAACTATGAAGGCGCTTGTTAGGATTACAAAATAGAAAAAAAAATCAAACTTTTTATTAAGACATTACGATACCAAACTATGAAAAAGTTTCGTCTTGTGCTTGAAATGATACTAGGAGTGTAGAGTTTTTTTAAATATTTTTAAAGTTAACGCTGCTAAGTCTTTCATTAAAAAAAAAAAAACTATTAGAAGAATTTTTGGTAGTGTTAGGAAACGTATCTTATCGTATCTACTTCCATAAAATTTCCCAAGTAAAACCCAAAAGAACTTCCTGGACGTCTTCACATCACTACTGGTGTTGCTTTTAAACGTATTTTTCTACGTATCTGCAATACTCCTGGTTACAAAATCCCTTTTCCGTTTACGATCGCCATAAATAAAAGTCTTATGTTTTAGTTACATCTAGAACACGCACACAAAACACACCAAGTCTGAATCATTAGCTTCCTTTCTCATGTCCTCTCCATCGCCATATCGCGGCTTTATCCCAAAGACGTGATGTGGGTTCTGAGGAGTTACAACACCCAACACCTGTCTTATTAATAGAGAGTTGATGTCTGTGTATGTGTTTGTAGATATCGTAAATAATCACAGATACCGTTTGTTCCCCTATTCCCACCCCCTTCACTGTTCGTTGTCGTCATTGTTTCCTTAACCTTGTCCCCAATGCAGTTTTATAGCTTTACTTGTAGTTAAGTATTTAGTGTAATGTTATATAAGTATATATATTTATAAAACTTATTGGATCAGCTTTCTAGTTGGAAAACAATTACACAAAATAGGAATTTAAACGGTGCAAGAAGAACAGAACAGATTAGCCTTAACGACGGGGATTCTATAAATAAATATTAAGCTGAATCTCAAGAGCGGACTGTTCTACATACATTAAGAGAAATGAAAACGGGAGTTGCACATATTTCATTTTGTAAAATACAGATTCGTAAGTTTGCGCAGATTCTATGACTAGTTGACCATATTGCACGCATTTGCTGAGGCCCAAATTTCTTCGCCTGAGAATGGATTCAATAGTATATAATTTTTATCTGTCATTTGCTCACATTCTATTCAGATCGGCGGCTTACAATTTACAATAAAGTCTGTATACTTCGATGGCTACAAGGAAGAACAGCTTTCTTCTAAGAAAATTTTGAATATTTTAGATTATAAACGAATGCACAGTAGTTAGAAAAAAATTCAGAATGTAAAAAAAAGCACTAAAAATTAAAAGAATATCAAATATCAAATATGAAATTTGTAGTATTGTTATTTTCCAAAAGAAAGTATGTTTTTTCCTTTAGAGTACAAATCATATCAGTACAAATTGATAGAAGGAAATTCACTTACGCAAATTTCTTTTCTTAAAACTCAGCCTTATATTATCATTTATTATATGAATTTTAAAAAAGTGTTGGAATAAAGTTTCTTTAAAATTTCATTATCATCATCATCATCATCATCAAATTTCTGATATATATATATATATATATATATCAGAAATTATATATATATATATATAATTTCTGATATATATATATATATATATATATACATATACATATATATACATATATATATATATATATATATATATATATATATATATATATATATATATATATATATATATATATATATATATATATATATATCAGAAATTATATATATATATAATTTCTGATATATATAAATATATATATATATATATATACCCTCGGGGAATGTACAGGATAATTACGATAGTACTACAGGAAAACGTTACACCATTACTAACTTTCCATCAACAACTTTCCTCCAAATTAATCTGTTATCTGTAAAGACTCCAATATTATCAGATCTTATATTTCTATCATCTAAGGCACTTTTTACCGTATCAATCCATCTATATCTTGGTCTTACTCTGGGTCTTTTTTCCTGCCAACCTGGCAGAGAACAAACACTTGTTTTGCTAATCTTTCCTTGCCCATTCTGTTTAAGTGACCATACCACCTGAGATTAGCTCTACTAACACATTCCCGACTACTAACAATAGCGAATTCTTTCCTAATATCCTCATTTTAATATGATGCTGTCATTGATGGCAATGTTTAACTATAACGTTTAATTATATTTATATATTTAGATTATTAATTTTTGTACAAAATGTTTATACACACAACTTAAAGTTATAATTCATGAAAATGAATTATAACTTTAATTCATTTTCATGTATTGAAACTATAATTAAGTAGGATTTTGTAGAAGAAAATTTCCAGAAATTTATATTCGAACAATAATATTGTTCGAATATAAATAAAATGATCTAACTGAAACTGATTGAACAACATGGACATCTATTTATATACTGTAGAAACCCCAAATGGTATTAAATTCCAAAAAGCAGGAGCAAAGTTATTGTAAAACACAACTTTGACACGTTTTGCCATTTTATACTAATAGACGGGGGAAAAAAAGTAAAACGAATATAATTTTGCCCATTTTGTAAACGAACTTAAAAATGAATACATTATGCATGGAAATGCTAAATGATTTTTCTTTATATTGGAATTTCATGGTATAATATTTCCATCTGGAGAAAAATGAGGAGTGTTTAGAAACAGTGAAAGATTAGTCATCATATGCGGTGATTTCGGAATGCTTTTGAAGAATGAATGGAAGAGTAAACAAATAAAGTTTCTTTGTGAACGAAAAAGAAAGATACACTAATGTTCTCGCGACTGAATGTGTATATTGCTAAGTTAATTTATTCAACATTCACACACACACACACACACACACACACACACACACACACACACACACACACACACACACACACACACACACACACACACACACACACACACACACACACACACACACACACACACACACACACACACACACACACACACACACACACACACACAAAGCCATCGGATTTCCTGTTTCCATCGGCTATTACGAGAAATCTGGTCTTCCGCTGCCGTATATAAGCCGCGAGCTATGGGAGTTCATTCAGCCATCGTTGTGTTTGGAAATGAATACTAACTCGATGTTCAAAGTTTCGTTGAGACTACTCTTTTCGTTAATGAGGTCGTGAAATACTTGAAGAATGGGAGCGATAGTCTGCATCCGGTTGTTTAGTAACACGTCTGTATTATTAATTACTTCGATGGCTACAAGGAAGAGCAGTTTTTCTCGCAGGCTTCGAAGTGTAGAAACTCTCCCTAAAGGAACGACCAGATACTAAAGGCGTGGTACGGCGGATTTGCTGTTTATAACCAATCACACACACACACACACACACACACACACACACACACACACACACACACACACACACACACACACACACACACACACACACACACACACACACACACACACACACACACACACACACACACACGCACATATACAGAGAGAGAGAGAGAGAGAGAGAGATTTGGATAACTCCCAAGGCATTAACCTCCATCTTACCCTGAGGAAACGACAAAGCTCTGTGGCTTCAGGAGCATAAAGGCTATGTTATTCACCCTCACTTGACCACATTGAATATATGCAATCGTTAGCCGCAAGGTGATTGTGGCTAGGGGAGGGGTTTTGCACCATTCTTTCCTCCGGTTATTTTAATGTATTGTGCGACAGCACTGCCTACAAACCAGTAAGAGCAATTTCCGTATTGGAATCTCAGGCTAGGTTTGAGGACTTGTTTAGTTCAATGCATTTAGCAACCCAACAGAAGAGAATATCTCTCTCCTCTTTTTTCTTAACTCATTCCCTTTTTTGGTTAACTAATCACTTCATTAGTTTATCCAAACTAATCTTTAAAAATAATCTTATTTCTTATTTAAAAAAAAATAAGACAGATTCATGATGTGTCCATTTAATGTAACCCAGTTAACATTAACTGATCGCGATTATAGAAAGTTAACTTGTAGTAGAGGTAACTGTTTTATTTAAATTCCAAGACACTCACATTACTTGAATTAAATCTTTTAATTTTGTCGTTTCCTGACTTTGAATTGACACTGTAACACCCAAGGGTATCAGTATGCGTGTGATATCATCTTTTTCTTATTAGCATTTGACAAAAATTCTTTATTTTGATGCTTAATATAGCTCAAAACGTTTCGCTAAATTTTCAGCCTTTTCAACTACAATGAATTCTGAATAACTTCCGATCCTTTGCATCTCTTCTCTGTTTTCTCACCACAACAGAGAAATTTCAGTTTTAAAAAAAAACAATGAATTTATCATGGGGGAAATAAAAATGTTTAATCAGTAGGGAATATCTACAGTCCAATTGTCCTAGATTTTCAAGGACATTTTTGTGATACTTCCCAAAAGATGGGAAAGTATTCTCTAGCTGCACCCACCATTTGTGAAACGTAATTATTCAAGCGAGAAGCATTCGTGTAGACGACGTAAAAAACTATTTCATTCTACGTCAATTGACAATTAAAAATATAAAAATAAATAAATAAAAAAACTAGTAGCATTTTTCTATTCAAAATTTCAATATTCTAATCAAACAGGTCCGAAATCTTTTAAATCCAGGAAGATATATTTTTGATATGATTTCGTTCAGGTAAAACTCACCTTACTGTGTGTCATTCGGTGATAATACAGGTTAGAACTAGCGGTAAATCGTTTTCCACATACATGGCACTGATGAGGCTTCTCTCCAGAATGAATTCGCCTATGTGTATTGAGGGAACTGGATGTGCTAAATCCTTTCCCGCACACTTCGCATACATGGGGCTTCTCACCTGAAAACAAGTACAAAAACGGAATATTATAATGAAATTAAAAATCATAATAAAATGAATTCTAGCAATACTCCTAAGTATAACAGAGCCATACGTAGAAAGACAAAACCAAAGAAGTCGGAAAATTACACATGATAACTTTTTTTTTCCATCCAATAGAAATACTGTATATTACCAATATGAAAAGTAATTCGTAGCTAAGCACGGATTATAATTAATTTCAACTGGTATCAGAGCGAGAAATGCTTCTAAAAGTATTCAGTATTTTCAAAATAAATGAAATGAAAGCTAAGTATTACAGATATTCAGTACTTTTAAAATAAACAAAATGAAAGTTAAGTATTACAGATAAGAATTATAGATAAGAACGTCAATACACAATTAGTTTTCTGAGAAATACACGAATAAGTTACTTTTCCACGTTCAAAGGACGAATGCATACATTTTCTTCATAATGAAAATGAAGAAAAATTGTTAACACTCACCAGCGATTCATTGTTAGAAAAAGGTTATAATATTTTTTAGATGGTGTTGGAATGAAAAATATCTTAAAATTTATTTTTTTTAAATGTAATCATATAAACTAAATAAAAAGATTAAAAATTTTATACAAATATGGATATCATAAAAATAAATAAAAAAAATTCACTGAAGTTTTGAAATAATCTACTGTATTTCTGTTGTTTGTAATGTTACTTTAATTGCAAGAGAAACACACACACACACACACACACACACACACACACACACACACACACACACACACACACACACACACACACACACACACACACACACACACACACACACACACACACACACACACACACACACAAAAGATTGATTGAAGGTAATGTACATACTTTGATAGCAGAAGGAAGAGAAATTTATTATAATTAAATTTTAATATCTGGATATTTTATTTTATAAATGTGTATAAATTGGAATCGGTACGAATAACGTAAAGAAAAAGTAAATAATTTTTTTTCTTTTCTGAAAGAATCTGAAAAGCCAACTTAAGGTTTTTTCCTGAAAGATTCTTGGATTTATGTCAAAGTAAAGTGGGAATTTGTCACATAGAAACAATAATAAAAATCCTATTGGGTTTGTTTCTTCAGGAGAAATTTGTGTATTTTTTTTCCTCCTGAGGAAGCCACTTTCAAGAACACCAAACCTGGTAGAGTTAATAAACTTTATTATTATTATTATTATTATTATTATTATTATTATTATTATTATTACACTAAATGCACTTCCGTCTCAAGCATTATCCATATAGATGCACTGAATTTACGCATGCTATGCTTTTAGGGATCATATTATCCTTTAGTCCTTATAAGGACTGGCTTAAAGGGGCGAAGCAAGAATGCTTTTCATCTTCTCCATTATCTGTAGAGGACAGTGTAGGGATAAGGTGTTATTAAGTTATTAAAGCTCTGATCATGGCAAGAGGGTAACAGCAATCACCGCATCTCACCTTCTACCGGGATCATATTAATATCTTTCATTACACTTTTGATTCGAAATATTTCCGTCGCAGCTTGCAGTATGAAGTAGAATTTTGGAGTTTTCATGATAACTCAAGAAGATATTTTGTAATTAGTTATCACAGAGTAATTAAAGATCATGTGTTCTACTAGTGTCGGATCGAAACTTTATTTTGAAGGAGCAAAATTAAAAGGCACATTACAAGAATTCCGCACAGATTTCTTTTGGAATATTATTTATTTATTTATTAATTCGGGATTTACTGTTTATCTTCTCAAATGATATGTGAAATGATAAGCAATTGTTTCAAGAAAAATTGGGCTAAAGAGAAAAGAACTTTTTCTGATGAATTTTGCAGATATGTAGGTCGGTAATTTCTAGGGGTTAATGTTATTCCAAGTAAAAGAAAATCAGAGGTTGTCTAGACATCTGGGTGTATCATGTAAGATAATATAGGGTAAGTAAAGCTGAGAAGGTTTTTTCTTTCGCATGAAATAGGATGAATTGACTTTAAATGGCATTAAAATTGCTTTGTTAGCTATACAATCGCCTCAATAATTCACGAGACTAACAGAGTACACGAGAAACGATTTAAGTGTTCATACGTTTTCTTTTTTTTCTTCTTCTTATTTTTGGAAAATCTCATCTTGTCTTCCTTCGTGGATTAGACTCAAAAATCTCTTGCTACGAAGTAAACTTAGTTTTCGAAATGCTAACAGTAGATGATATCAGGTTCGCATAGGACATATCGCCTGCTTTCTCCAACCAACAGGACACGTGAACCATCACCCTGCTTACTGAAGACCTGAAACAGCTTGGGGAGGAAAACATCTCCATCTTTTGTCTGTAGAGCAGAATTTCCGGATTATTTGACCTTTTCCACTAGGTTTATAACCGTTACTGGGTGAGATTCACATAAAAATGGAGAAGACAGGATGGTTTATTTTATAAGTCCTTATTAAAGATTCCTCATGTTAGACGGAATTGGAATTTAGGTCTTTCCAATGCTACTGTGGCGCTATTTTTGGTTGACACTGAAAAAATAAATAACTTAAAAAAATCCAGGTCTCCCTTAAGAAGTTCAGAAATATAATAATCTGCTGAATCCATCTTAAGAAAATCCTACTTGATGGTATTATATGCTAGTACACCTCGGGAAGTATGAATGAGTTATGCAAAGAATGCTGAGATCGAAGTTTTTTGTCCATTTCAGCTCTCTGATGAGAGATCACAGTAGGCAATGAAAATGATCTTTCTCTTAATGTTTTTATTATTTTTCCGTCAATATTCATTGTGTGCATGAAAGGAGCCGTTAACAAAGTTTGTGCGTAAAATATAAACCTTGTTTTAGACGATTTCGTCAGAATGACAAAGGGCATGGATCTTAATTGCTGATATTCAAAGGTAGAGAGAGAGAGAGAGAGAGAGAGAGAGAGAGAGAGAGAGAGAGAGAGAGAGAGAGAGAGAGAGAGACTTAAGGAACTCAAGATTAAGCACTGCGAATGAATAAATAAATTATGAATGGGAGCATATTAAGAAGACCATTGCAACAAGTTAAAACAGTACACTGATTACTAGTATTTTATAAATACAGAGGTTACAGTGATGCTTTTTTATTTTTATTTTTTATTTAGGTGTGGAATTTGACAATTAGTTTTTTTTTAATGCACCGCTGAGTGACAGATTGGAGAAAACTCACCTAGTGAGCCAACGAACTTCTAGACAGCTTTATTCTCCTCCCAAACTATTCAGGAAAACGTTGTAACAATTTGAAGCACTTCTCAACTCAAGTTACCGCCTCAATAGAGAATGATTAAAATAGCCCACGCCCTCTATCATATTTCAATTTTAGTTTCTGGTGTGTTACGTATAACAAAATGGTACAAAATGGATATGAAACACGATACCCTTTACCAGTTAAAAGCTGACATCTAGATATGCTTTTCTGGACAAATATGACTGCAAAGCTTTGACCCAGAAAGACTCATGTTCCACAATGGGAGGTTATTGTTTTACTATTGCCAAATGTGCCAATGGAGTTTTCTGTGTGTGTGTGTGTGTGTGCGCGTGTGCGTGTGCGTGTGCGTGCGTGTGATTTCTTTGGAAATAACGCTTTCACCTTATCAAATGAGATTACTAACGATTAATATGAAAGAAAAAAAGATGAAATACTAAATTCATTGCAATCGATTATAGAATCGCAATATTAATCCCAAATGGTATTTAGGCTTAACGCGCAATTAAAAAGTGACATATTTTGTAGAGTCAAGCAGTTTTAAATACATATTTTATGTGATCATTAAAAAAAACGTAATATTTCTGAAGTCAGTTTTATAAATTAATATCCTTAGGCTTAACGATATTGTTGTCGAATGCGTCGGTAGTTCCCTATGCACGCTATATAAGTTCTTATTTTATGATACAACCGATAATATCTCCTCTCTAGCCATGTTCTGGTTTATTTCTTATAGAGTGTAATATTTTTCCTTTAAATTCCAATAAGTTTAAAGAAACCTCGGGGCATCTGACCTCACTTATAAATTGGTACATAAGTAGGATGTATTAAATTGATTTGCAAAGAATTACCTTATTATGTGAATAAAAAATCTTAAGCTAGTCACATAAATAATATATAACAGCTCTAGATCTCTATTCCAAAAGTCGTGAGCGACGTAGAGACCCAGAATATTCCATCATCCTGGTCCTCAGGCAAGAGCCTGAGGATCAGGATGATGGAATTTCTGAGGAACTGCATATACTTTTCTGAGGATTCTCATATACTATAGGATGTCACACTATAGCTCTCACGAGGGAAATGCCTTTGCGAAAGCCATAATATGAAAATACAGTACAGGGTGTCCATAAAATAACTTTCACTCTTTGGAGGCATCTGTAGCTGAAAGCAATAAACAGAATGAGACCAAATTTTATTTTGAGAGTTTTGAAGGCATGGGGAGATGATTTTCGTGAAAAAAAGATTTAGTACCAAAAATCACTGATAGTGGAAATTTTGGCGCTGGCAAAGCCGAAAACAAATGGATAATTACATTAAAGACAGATAAAATGGAATAATAACATTTCATGCGCTTATCATAATCTCCGGTAGTTAGTGCTTGCACACGACTGAACTTATACGGATAGAAGTGAAACATTTTCCGTAAGATTTTCCAGACTGTACCATGAGCCATATCAAGTTTGCGAGCTATGCACGAGCGCTTGAACCAGTACTGGTCCCTGTGTCGTCGAACACCGCAGTAGCAATCTGTTACTGTCTCTTCTTGCACTGCTTTCTGTCCTCTGCCAGGTCTAACTCCTAGTGATCCAGTTTCTTCAAGCTTCTTAATCATAGCTTTCAGTGCTACAGATGACATAGAACCTGTACGCAGGTTATAAAGCCTTCTAAATTCCCGAAGGGCCGCTACGGCATTGCACGTTTAAGGTAAAACAACTTAACAAATAAAGCACGCTGAGGCAAGGTAGGACGCATACTGAGCACAATTTGTCAGTGATTCGAATAACTGCCTGAACGCAATCCCTTTTTAAGTGGAATTGGTGGCGCTGCTGTCACGCATGCACAGTAAAATTTGCATAATCCTTTTTACCTGTGTTTACTGCAAATATCTGCCTGCTTTCGGCTCCACCAGCGCCAAAAGTTCCCCTATCGGCGACTTTTGGTACTAATATTTTTTTTGCGGAATTCATCTCCCCATGCCTTCGAAAGTCTCAATATAAAATGTGGTCTCATTCCATGTACTAGTGTTAGCTACAGATATCTACAAAGAGGGAAAAGTTAATTTCTGGCCACCCTGTACATCTGAATTACATAATAAACAAAATACAAGAATAATTATGAGTTAAGTTCAGGTGTGATTACTGTTCCGAAGGAATTAAAATCGCACGGCGCTCAAGGTAACTCCACTGCGTGTCACTCGCATCCAAAAACATGTTTTAGTCCTCATTGTCCGATTTCAACAAACGTTATGATTGCTCGACTCTATTTTTTATTTTTTATTTTTTTTCAAAGTTTTAAATCACGAATTTCACGAAAACGGTTTATCCGCTTTTGGAGTTGTCATACAGACACGAATAAGGCTGAAGTTGATAGGGTGTTATTCTCTTATGAATGCACCTAAAATGATTATGAGATGTTCCCGAACATTGTCAGAAATTGCTGTATTAAGCTCATGATTTCTAAAGTCATATAGTTTGAATAAGCTAAATAAATTTATCAAATAGATTTAATTAATTTAGTTATTTACATTTCCTGGAATAGTTTAGGTACTCTTAATTCAAACGATTAATATTTTCTTATAACCGAAATGTTTATGATAATATAACAGTGTTGTGAATTTAATTAAGCAGAACATTGCTGTATTAATAAGATTGCAAAAATGTCGAACCAATTTTACTTTTCAAGTCAACTTTTTACGTGTATCTTGACAAGTATGAACAGCGATAGTTGATTAGGCAAATAAGCTTAGACCGCTCTGTTCAAGTGTATTTTAAACCATTCACAACAGCACCGCAGAATGTCCCAAATAGCCGAAACAATTAGGTTACCCAAGAATTGCAAAACAATTGAGGTTACTTAAACATTAACAGTCATGGTATGCAGAGAAACACGAATATCCCAATTACATGACTCAGAGTATCATGGCATTGATGTATTATACTGTTCTTAAGAGTTCAAGATAAGAAATATCTAGCGCAGCTCAACTGAACTGATTTTGATAGAAACAGAGTATTGGTTGACGGACATCTTGGAATCATAATTATTTGTTCACTCAATAAAGATCTCTCCTTCCATCTTCAGCTAACTGAAGCACTTATTCTACGAGTGTAACTCATATAACTGCATGTTAATAAATCTTTACTTAATGAGCATCTGTGAAACCACAGATCCAGAAAAAAAACATCAGAATCTACCATCTCGCAATTCATCTAAAATCTCTACCAGATTTGTTATATTTTCCATTAGACTCTTCTTAGTAGAACAAACTCACCAGAAGATCAAACTTTTGTGCTATGTTGGTAATCACATACTGAGTTTATTTGCACAGGAGAATGCTACTGCTTACCTCTTCGTATGTCTCTGATTGGATCCGGAAAAGTGGCCCCTCGCATTTCGGCCTCCCACAGCCACATTTCGTCCGCAGCACATTTCGCCCCAGGCACATTTTTCCCCCTGTAGGTTACAAAAATGTAAATACAGTCAACTCTCGATAACTCGAATTTTATTGAAGTCCCAGCCTCTTTAGTGGAGATTCAATGTTAAACTCTCTCGATCACTCGAACTGAACTTCCGATAACTCTAGCATTTCCAAACAAATTTTTAAAATTACATTCATGTACAAATTGTTACGTAGCTTATTTTTTTCCACTAGTAACAATCTTCAGTTATTGGTGCGTAGCCAGGAGTGGTTCTCTGATGGAACTTCTAGCTCAGTACCCACGCATTTCCAGCAGCTTCATACAATTCATGGGGTTCAAATTAATGCAGTTATTCCAGTGGTCTACGCGCTTCTGCCAAACAAAACTCGTGCCACATACGTCAAGTTGCTTTAAGAAGTTAAAAATCTACAACCGGGTCTCCAACCCCAGCGACTTATGACAGATTTCGAACAAAGTGCCATGCAAGCCTTCCAACAACAATTTCCTGATATTGTAAATACCGTTTTTTTTTGTTTTTTTTTTCATCTTTCCCAAAGCGCTTGGCGAAAGGTACAGAATGAAGGTTTAAAAGCCCGATACGAACAAGACCATGAATTTTCTCGTTGGATCCGAATGATTCCGGCATTGGAATTTATTCCTCCTGCTAACGTTATTCAAGCATTTGAAAATTTAGTTGAAGCTGATGACTTCCCCATTGAAGCTATGGCGATTGCAAACTACTTTGAAGATACATATATTGGAAGACGACAACGGAAAGGCCGGCAATTACCCATTTTTGCCATGGAATTGTGGAATGTTTACACAGAACACTGAATGATCAGCAACGTACCAATAACGGCGGAGGGGTGGCACGGGGGATTTCAGGAAACTTGCGCTACTTTATTCCCAAATATTTACCGATTCATTGATTCTTTAAAGAAACAACAAGGGCTGCACAATTTCGAAATTACGCAACTAATTGCCGGTAATTCAGGCAATCAAAGAAACAAGAAGTATGCTGCAATTTCTGCTAGAATCAAAAGAATAGTCGAAGATTTTCAAAATCATAATATGATTGATTACCTTAGAGGCATTGCATACAACTTCGAGTTTTAAATAATAATAATGTGCATTTATTCTATTAAAATAAAATAAATTAGAATTATTAAAAAATTAGGTGTATTATTTAGATTCTTGTAGCCTGCTCATTATCTACAGGGGGCGAAATGCGAGGGGCCACTTTTCCGTAAACCGTCTCTGATGCATTCTATATCCGATGCGAGTACATGCTTGACGCTCTGATAGGGTTTACGATTGCGTATTCGATGTTAATTGTTTTTTAAGCCTTCTACACATCTCTTTTTGTAAAAGACGAAGTAGGCATTCACCAGGCAATTACACCTTTCTTATTTCCCCCTTTCCTCCAATTAAAGGCTTATAATGAAATTTTTAATTTTTTTTTTCAACAGCTGCTTGCATTCTAGTAAATGGTATTGGCTTAGAATAGCGTACCATAATCCTATAGAATTGTTTTTCCCCCAATCCTACACATGAAATCTTAGACTAAAATGGCAAAGAGAAAAAAAACACCGAAAAAATAAAATGTAGATTTTCTTTTTCATGCATAATTGAGATCACCTCTTTGGACAACATGTGTAGAATTTAAAATGAATTTTCTACTTGTATAGAAATTCGAATAAATCATCGAAATGGAGCAGCAGTATTTCCATAATTATTTCGGGAAAGTATTCCACCAATAACTGATTTCTCTTTTTTTTTCTTTGATGGACATTTTGGCCGAAGACTAGAACTTTTCTAAAGTAGGTCACCATTGGCACGTCACAGAAACTCTGGAATTAATGTGACCACTGAGTTTTGAACTACTTCCACCAGCTTGTCATTTATTTTCAAAGAAAATCCTTCCTATCTGAACTGGTTAAAAGTAGGGATTTTCCACAGGCGGTCCTTGAGTGGAGATTTGTCTCTGATGTCAATGTAGCTTCAACTATTCCCACGTTATCTCGACCGACATCATTCAGAGATGTTTTTACATATATGGAGCGATTAATCTTTGTCTTATTCGCAGTCGTTTGTCCAGCTTTTTGTTATTGCTCGAGCCAGCTGTCACTTATGCTATTAGCATTCCCAACCTAAACAATAATTTCTAGCAAATGCCGATGTCTATTCCATAAAACACCAAAGCGTGATATCACAATAACAAGCGAAAAAAAAAAACCAAAAAAAAAAAACTGGTTCAGTACTTAACAAAGATCGCAAGGTAGCACGCGCGTGAACGTGAACGGTTTCAACAATTGCTAAGTGAAGTTATGCGTGTAACTGGCAGAATTAGTACAATTCACACTGTTGATCGGAATCTTAATGACACTTTTTGCTTACAAAAAAAAAAGAATAATATTTTCCATCTTTCCTAACGTCACGGACAGAGAGATGACGAAACCCTTAATTTAAATTCAACAAGCAACATCCCCCACTAAAAGTGCTTACAAGGATGTTATTAAGGGCACTGTGGTTTTACTTTTGTGAAGATTTATCAAAAAGTTCGTAGACTCGTTGTTCTTTCTGCCAGTGAACGAAGAGTTGAAGAACTCCATTATACTTTTGATGGCCAAACATTTGGCACTACTTAAAAATCACCTAGTTAATAGACTCTTATTTTTGTACATCTTAATACCCAGTGTCAGATATTTGATTTCGTACTGCTTGCAACATTTTTTTAAATTATAAAGAAAGTACTTATGGCTCTTAGAGCGCTGAAATATCACCAATTTCGTAATATTATTTATTGGACGATGATATTCATAACACATGATATACACAAGCAGAACCTACTGTTGTCATGGAAGCCGAATGTCCAATCTATCTTAGTCAAATAATCAATAAAGTGATAAGGAGGAAGGTGTATGATATTTGGCCATCTGATCGACCGATGATTTCGACGCTCATGTTTTATTTGGGTGTAATTTGCTACCTCGAAAATATAACCCAGAATATCTTTTGATATATATATATACAGGGTGTTCGGGATAAATTTGACAGTTTCGTAAGGAAAAAGAAAATCTTCTTTGTATCTATTAAATTTAATGAATTGACAAAAAAACATTACAGGCAGAGTTAATTACAATACTATCAACAAGATTTACTCAAAATAACCACCATTAGCATCGATCACAGCTTCAATTCTGCTTCGGAACCTCGAACAAGCTGATGCTACAGTCTACCTGGGAAGGGCCGCAAAAACTGTTTTAATTTTATCCATTAACTGGGCTTTTGTATTACTGGAAGTGCGATTGGTGTCTTTTTCAACTGCGCCCCATACAAAATAATCCATGGGGTTAAGGTCTGGGGAGTTTGGAGGCCAAACATTTGGACTGGTGAAGTCGTAGAAATTTTCAGACAACCATTTTTGAATTTTTCCCAGAGGTGTGGCAAGGGGCCGAATCCTGCTGCCATACATACGGCCTACCATTGGCTACCCTTGTTATCCAGGGCTTGACTACAGTTAGCAACTCCACGAAAAAGCCCGAATTCCAATGCCAGGGTTCTTCAACACCTGTTCCTGCAGATTTGCGAGGAATTCTGCTGTACGAACGCAATCAGATCGTCTGCTAGGGATCTTTCTTCTTGCTATTCACCATTGCAAGTCTCTAGTTCATGCCTGATTGTTTTTACTGTATTCAGGGAGCATTGGGCAGCAGTCGTAATATCCTTATTTTGATGGCGGGCACGAATCATCATGATACAAGTTATTCTCTTCCATGATTCAGGTGGGTTCCAGCTATCCATCCTTTCTGACATCTTGTATATGAATGAAGAAGGGTCCAAACTTTTAAATGAAGAGAAGTGTGTGTTAATACATGTAACTTACGGAAAAATATAATTAATTATAAATATGTCAAATTTATCCCGAACACCCTGTATATATTTCAGGAATTGCAGAAATTTTTGAAATGACAGAATTTCAGAAATGTCAGCCAGAGATGCCGCTGGTAGCACTGAATGAATATGCTGTGATCTCCCTCAGTCGCAGTCTTCATATCTTCTAAAACGCATGGAAGAAATATTTCGTATACTCGTAAAAACTAAAAGAAAACCTTTATCTTAATTTTAGAAATGTCTTCTCGTAGAATGATAAAAACAATTCCAATATAGGACTGTCTTGAAAACATTACAGGTATTATAGATCTGTGATATATTTATAATTTCTCAAAGTTTTAGAGATATATTATGTATTTTTAATGACGGTCCGATTTTAAAATGGCAGTTTGGAACTCATCAAGTGATCAAGGTCGCCAATAACTAATAACAAATCGTCAATAACTAATCTTTTATATAAGGTAATTGCTCCGTTTATGGGGATCATAACTACTCGTTGGTCAAGGTTACATATAAAAACGTATATCTCCATATTTACGAAAAAATTATTGCTCTATGATGGAAGATTTAGCTGTCTGAGATCAACAGCGCACTTGAAACTTGGTATTATGCCCCAAGTGAGAGAAGACCTCTTTTAAAAATCCCAGAAGGCACTAAAACACTTGAATGACTTATACATAAAAGTGCGTAAACTATCAATGATTGAGCAGATGGAGATCGATGGAAATCGTTCTGAATCTCATCAAAGAAAAAAAAAACCACTTTATTGGACAGCTTTTTTAAACTAGTTGGTGTGAACAAAGTTCAGTCGAAGACGTTTTTAATTTTTTTTTTTTCTAAGCTTCCTGTATGAGAATTAATAGAACTTATCGCCTGCTAGTATTACGATTTCCACCATTTATATTGTGAAAATCATCGAAAATGAAAGTATAATTTATATTATAATAAGTCCTTATATCCTTATAAGGACTGGCTTAAAGGGGCGAAGCAAGAATGCTTTTCATCTTCCCCGTTATCTGTAGAGGACAGTGTAGGGATAAGGTGTTATTGAGCTATTAAAGCTCTGATCATGGCAGGAGGGTAACAGCAATAGCCGAGCCTCAGTTAGAACTTCATTGGCTACAGCATTGCCATCCATTACCCTCCAAGGGTATTGGATTCAATGAATCAATCACGGCATCTCACGGTCGATTGATTCACAACCCTGATTTCATATTATATTAAACATTAATACGAGATTTAAATAAGAATTATATAAAATATAAAAAATGGTGTCTTCTGAGGATGTGATTTTTCTGTGAAATAATAAAAAAGAAAACTCATAGAATTAATAAGTTAACATTTATTCGAATAAAATTTAATAGATTCTAACATGCTATTTGATATCTTGCGGACTACAATAATTTTATTTTTATTTCGTATAATGATTCAACGGCCGTGAGCCCCTTTTACGGAGAGGTACGGCACCATTCAGTTCCTCTCCATTTTTAACCTGGCTGGGGACCGTATAAAAATATACGGACCCCCCCCCCCACCTCCGTGTGAGACCGGCTAACTCACCTTCCGTCGAAAGAGACCAGATAAAGGTTCCTCACGTTACCGAGGAATCGAATCCAGGTCTTTCCGAGAGGGAACAACAATTCATTTGTTGCATTTTAAACAGCTATTGTTTTCTCGTATGAGAAAACATGAAATGATGTCATGATGACAGTATATTATGCCTTCTCCTGCCTATTTGCATATTTTACGTAAGAAAATAATGTCATCCCTTCACTTTCAGAGGAAATCTCTTATATAGCAGATGACTTAACTCTCTTCATTTGAACAGCTTTTTTTTTAAAAAAACATTCCTTGCATATTAAACAGAATTTGAAATCTTTTTTTTCCCCAGCCAGAGAGATTTGTCGCTATCAGCTACGTTACGGTAACGCTAGCCTCGAATGAATTACCTCAAGTTAAATTAAAACGAATATTTTGGAAACAAAAGAAATACTGCTATTTCGAGCTCGTTCTCAGAATGCTCTTCCATAACTTGTTTACTTCTGGTGTTGTCGAATGAGCATGTCGGAATTATTATAATAATAACATAGCCGCGAATTATGTAATTCTGTTTGTTTTTATTTATTTATGTTAATACGTACAAACTACGGAGCGAAACTTGCAATGATGCCTGCATTTGTTGATTATTCAACGCAGTTAATGTCGGCATTGACATACTTTTTACCAACCCCTTTTCAGGTCATTAATTCCGTTACATACTCGCAACTGCGTTCTTCAAGTTTCAAAAAAAAAAAAAAAAAATTGTTTTAGTTCTAGGAAGTCAGAGACCTCGTGCGTTATCTTGAAATAATAAGAAAGAAGGAAAGATCTGATAGACAAAAAATGGAATAAAATTATTATTATTAATTTTCGACTCTTTGAGGTTGGTCTCGAATATATCAGTATATATTTTTTCTTTACTAAACATACATATCGCTTGATTAAATTATGTATACACTTAATCGTAATTAACTTCTTTTGCTATTAGCTATGTTAGGAGAACAGTCTTCTTAATTTAGTTTTAGTGTCATTTGAAAAAAAAAATTATAGACAAAGCAGTTTCTTTCAACAGCAAATGAACATTCTTCATTAACATTTCAAAAGATGAATTTCTGCATTTTATAAATCAAATTATGATTATAAACAGATTAATTATAAATTCGTAGATTTTCGACCCTCTGATGACAAGTAAACCAACATCCTTTTCTCGTGTTTTATACTCGCCCACTATGCAATTTGCTTATTGCTACAGTAAGGGCATATTTTACATGATCCCTCCGCCTCTTTGGAGGATGGACAAGCCAGAAAAACTGGTCTATGTAAATAAGCAAGTCAACTTACGAGATTGGCCAATTGTCGATAAAGGTGGATCCAACGGTAAGAGAATTAGACAGGTAATTTAACAGAGAGCTAGAATACACCGATGCAAATAATAATTGACTTGTGGGGTTGGGTTGTGACTATTCAGGAAGCTTGCATAACCTTAATACGGAAGGCGGCAAACAACAACAAACAACATGTGGTGTATAGGAACACTCGCTATGTTTCTTTTATAATGTATCATAATAGCATTGCGTTTTTTTTTTGTATTTTTTTATATGAGAGTTGAATCCATCATTTTATCGTAAACACACAGGTGTTTCCTGCTGTCGCGTGCCTCGAGCCATATGGCAAAGATCACGCCACCACCACCAACGCTGGAATATCCAGCATTGAACTTTGTTTTTGTTTCCAGCAAGCTCTATAGCCTCATTCAATCAATCCGGATATGTCGAAATCGATTTCAGCCAGAAATAGAGAGAGAGAGAGAGAGAGAGAGAATGTTCTAATCTCTATCGGTTGTGTGTATGTGTGCGTGCGTGCGTGCGTGCGTGCGACACGTGCACGGGAATGTTTTTCAGAATTACGCCCCAAGCAATTAAGGCTATGAGGCTGTGTGTTTTATGTTAATTACGCGTGTTCTTCCGCCAATTTATTTGTCTTGAGTGACGAAAAATTCAGTTTCTTGGAGAAAGTACCCACCCACCTCAGCATTGAGGCCGACTGATCTTCAACTGAAAGCCTGTATAAGTATTTCTCACATACACTATACGGGAATCGAAGCTTCGAAAATATATTTAATAGCGGCCATTATCTGTCTCTTTACTTTTCACTTTCCCACTACACGAAAAGTGGTTTCCAATACCCATCAGATTAATATAAAATAAATTCATAAAATGATTATTTAAAAATATATTCGCAGAGATCACAATGTTTATATTTTATATTAATCCCACACACAGGAGATCTCAAGACGACCTGACCTGCAACAACACAGTTCCGTGTTTGGGCGGCTGTTCTTGCTGTTCTTATACTATACTGTACCTGATTAGACCGATTTTTGATTTTTTTTTTTTGAATTTTTTTTTTTTTTTTTTTTTTTTTTTGGGCTATGTTAGGGTCAGTAATTGAGAGTAACTCCCAGGACGTCGTTTCATCCCCAGCCAGGGAGAATTATTAGATGATTTTTTTCAAATATCATCGGAAAGTTCAGAAGTAAAAATCCGCAGTCATGTACATTACCTGATCAGTAAATTAGGCATTCCACTTTCTATTATGCGCGACTTACCGTTCTTTAATATCTTATGAATTTAAAATTCAAGTCTATGCCTCCTTTGGCTATTTAGCTAGCAGGCGCCACGCAAAGACATCACGCAGATTCTCAACAGGATCAAGATCGCGCGAATGAGATGATTAGGGTAGATGATTGATTTCGCCATCTTGATAATCATATCAATTACATATTTGACCAAACGTATATTATCTAGAAAATACTACCAGTTTCATGGTCGAAATGTAACACTTCAGGATTTACATGATCCAAAATATTATTTATATAAAAATGGCATTTTTATTCCCTTTTGAGTTATACGCATAGATGATATCTATGCGTATGAGCATTCCTCTCCCTCATACATATTATATTTCCATGTTTTCATCATGACTCAAAGAATAAACTGAAAAATATGACTACTTCCAAACTTTAATCCTGCCGTTTATGGAAATAAGCAAACCCCCCTCTGATAATAGCACACATTTCAGCAGTCCAAGTACATCGCTAATGATATTAACGGATTTTGTTTCCTGATTCCATATGAATTGGACTTTAAAAATATGGGGCTCTAGCTGATATGTGTGTTGCGGTGATAAAAAATGAATTTGCTGGAAAAAGAGTCTCTTTTTCCTTCCTATGTGTGTCCCGCGAGGTGATCTAGAAAAAGCTCCTGTAAATGTTTGGTTCGATGATGGAAGAATTTCGTCATCGGTTTTGATGCAACCAATATCTTGGATACAGGAGACCTGAAAGAGCTCAAAAAGTGAAATCATTATGTTGGGTCTCTGCTAGAGCAGGGTTTAAATTATCTAATGCTTAACCCACCTAAGGCTACTAATGTTCTGTAGATATCCAACCTTTTTTTTTTTTTAGTGGGATTGTTATAAACTTAGCTTGTTACAAGCAAACAGGTTACATAGTTTTTCGAATTCAAGCCTTAAGAATATGGTTTTAAGAGTGTAACGAAATCCTCAAGACATATATAACAATCTCGAGTGGTCCCCTAATATGCATACTTTTTTTTCTAAAGCACTTTTATTCAAAGAAGGGTAGAAAGAGTGACATTTTTTCGCAAGATCATGTTTTAATTAGTGTGCGTGCGTGCTCGACTAACTACGAACTTGATATGTTAACCCTTATATTCATTAAAAAAGAGAAAGAAAAAGAAACGGGACGATTAATGGGGGGGAACACTACGAAGAGAAATGAATGCATTTCTCGCTCGAGTGGGGTCAAATGACTTCGTGAGAGGAATAATTTTTTTAGCAGATTTATTGTCTCTCTGAAAACCGTAAATTAATTGCTGTAATACATTATCATGCATTTAAGCAGGTACAGAAACACAAGCGCTCCAACATGCGCTTACACACACACACACACACACACACACACACACACACACACACACACACACACACACACACACACACACACACACACACACACACTGACCCACTTCGTAGAGTTCGTCGCAAATAACGTGGTGAGACAGGATCAAACTGTGCCGTAACACCTGTGTGCACAACAGAAGCAGGTTTGTCTACGGTCGCGCTCCGCCACCCTCGGTAGACCACGCTTGCTCTTCTACAATTTCCGGAGCCACACCATCACACCGTGGCTCCCCGAAAGTAGGCTTAACTCCTGTTGCTTCAATAGGCCTTCCGTAGTCGCATCTGCCAATGATGATTTTCAGCACGTGCGAATTGCAGGCATCTGTCTCTCTCGCATTGCTCTTTCTCTGTCTTTCGTGACATCCTCTAGGACAAACGCTTACTCGCATCTATCACCTGCCTCCATCGGCTTCCGAATCGGAACAAATGCCGTTATTCTGTATACAGTGTGGGCAGTGTTGTGGAGAGTTGAACAAACAAATGGCTTCCTTAAAGTATCCCCCTCGGCACTCCTGTTTTAGATTCCACGAAGTCGAAATGCATATAATATAGAAAATTAAACTAACTTCTGTATCCATATGGTATTATTTTGTGAACTGTATGAGTGGACAGTGGATAGAGAGAGAGAGAGAGAGAGAGAGAGAGAGAGAGAGAGAGAGAGAGAGAGAGAGAGAGAGAGAGGAGTTCCCATAAATTAATAACTGTAATACCTCATCACGCATTTAAGCAGGTAAAGGCGCTCCAACCCACGCCTTGACAACTGAAATACCCGCATACAAACCATCAGGTTTTCAAACTACTGATTGCAAAATACTGCCCTAGTAGGATCGGTTACATTTTTAATTTCTTTTTTGTTTGTTGAGAAATATTTTACACTGTTGGAATTATCTTCTTTTTATCATGCTAATAACTCCGCTTCCGTTACTCGAGAATCATCTTTAAAACCTGTTCTGATGAAAGTTTATTAATCATTCACTCTCACGATAACGACTAAACTACCTTTTAGGTTCCAAGAAAGAACGAAAGAAAGAATCAACGAAAAACGTTTCTCCTCACGATTCCTTCATATTGTGTAACAACCCCTCTTTCCTTCGCTACTTTTTTATTTTTCCATCCCCTTCTCCTCGCCCCTACTGTAGTGATAAACGCAGTGACAAATAGCCACCTCCACCGAGGGGACCATTCAGGGCGTTGTTACAAAGTGACCGACCAACTTGTCATTTGGATAGAGCGATTCTCCTCCCTTTTGCCAGGGGCCGTACTGGCGGTGGTGGTAAGTTGATAGCGCAAGATTCGCATAATGTGATGTTTTTCTGTTATGACTCTTAACAGATGGGTTTTTCTTATCAGAGAGGTGGGAAGAGAAAAACAGAACGCAAGAAAACAAGCAGAAGATATTTTAAGCCTCTTAGAAATGGTTTGAAAGCAGTCTACAAATCACCAGACTCGATTAGGCAGGAAAATGTCACCACTTACATAAACAAGTATGAATCCTAGCAAGCTAGCGTTGTGTATCGCTCACAGTTTAATAAGCAGAGAAAGGCGACCTCGAGTTTTGTGAACTCTCCTATAGATGTCGCTGTTGGGCAATTTAATATCTCAATCACGTCCTTCAGAATCATAAAACACATGATCTATATTTTCAGGTCATATTCTCGTGAGCAACAATATCGCACGTTTGATAAGAACTTAATGGGTCGATAATTAAAATTCCGGTGTAAAGAGTAAGCATTTGATTTGCTTCATGAAAGTAATAGCGCATAAGAGAAAGCTAAAAAAAAAAAAAAATCTACTCCTTTCAGAGAAACGTTATTGCTCATTCGTGTCATGTCTGAAATCTTACGACATGTTTCACTTTTCTAAGAAGCGTTGTGAAACCAGAAAAGTGGCAGCTGCTTACCTGTGTGGGTTCGCATATGCCTCCGCAACAGTGATGGACGGTCGAAAGCCTTGCCACATACTTCACACGGTAAAAGAGTGCGTTCTCTGCCTTTCTTTAGAACAGGGGGCCGTATGTCACTTCCTAGAGACTACAGAAGAAGAAAAAAAAATGCGAACACCTATAAGACAAGTTCCACAAAACAAATGAGAACATCTATCCAACAATAAACTGAATTTACAAGTATTAATAATATCTGCTTCTTACAGAGAACATTGCTTAGAGAAACAACAACTGAAGTTTCAATGTATAATTGGAAAAAGATATAAGCTGAACATTCATTGTTGTCATATCGTAACATCTGATACGCCACCTGGTGTCATTTTTTACTTATATTTACATTTCTGCTTAGTTTTTCCTCGTTAAAATCAAAAGCTAATTTATTTTGAAATTTACAATTTTCTTTTTCTTTTGTATTTTTGCATGTCATTAAAGATGTCATTTATTAATAATGCAGCAGCGCTTTCTCATAATAAAGCTATATTTGCATTTTATTTACATTATTAATTTGCATTAATAAAGTATATTAAATAAGTTACCATTTCTTAACATACATTGTTAGCGTCATTAAAATGTCTTAATGATTTGATATCTCGTGACAACTTCTGATTTTATTTTACTTTTTTTCTTTTTTTCTTTCTTTCTTTTTTTGTCAAGTACTCACCTCATCACTGGGAGAGAGACCGTCGCTTGACACAGATCGACGTTCTTCTGGTTCTGATGGCGGTGTCATCAGTGAACGAGCAGAGGTCATTCTAGCGTCTTCTGGAGAACCGGGCGTCATCACCGGAATGCGGGACGATAAGAGAGCGCGAGAGAGGTCAAGAGGTGTGTCTGCAATAGAAAACACGCATCTGTATCAGTTCCATATTACCGAGTCATTCTGTGACATCTAAGGAAAGTAGCTCTGGCAGCTCTGGCTGCACAAGAAACTTTATTTCCCCCTCAAGAGAAGATTGCCATACAGCAAAGCATCAATCAATTGCGTTATTTATTGCCTGAATATATTATTTATGTCACTACGCTTGTCGTACGAACCCTTTCCATGCCAAATGAACGCTTTCAAGATGGTTTCAAGATTTAAAAAAATATCTATCCGAACAGTGATGCTTAGAAAGCGAAACGAAGTATTAATTTGAATAATTAAGAGTTGTTAACAAACGAGGACGAGTTTCAAGAAGATAATGGAAGTAATTAGGATCTCAAAGCTTGGTGGGTAATGTAGAACCGGTAACTCTACCGCTCACTAGTCATTAAGGTCAGAGATTATTAGGGTAGAGTGTAAAAACCACTGAAACCTTAATTAAACAATGGAAGCAATTAAACAATACCGGTTGCTAGTGGCGACAACACCGCTATCTTTTTTTTTATAGCTGAAACACTGATACTCAGTCAAATACGCTAGCTTGGCCTGAACAGATAATTAAAAAGTCATTACAAATCAAAAACTACGTTACCCTTGTCTTTCTTTCCCCTCCCACCCCACTTCTTGAGGTGCAATTACTTAAAAAACGGATCGACGGAGAATATAAATTAGTAGATTTGTTTGTACGGATCGTTTTCATTCATACTTGGCCGTGATCATTACTTATAACTAATCAAGGAAACACACACACACACACACACACACACACACACACACACACACACACACACACACACACACACACACACACACACACACACACACACACACACAGAGAGAGAAAGATTGGTTTCTACTTAATCATTTTTGAGTAGGATCTGTACGCAAAACTGTCATCAGCAGTACGAGGAAGAGTTGATTTTGTTGAACTTCAACCCCTTTCTATCGTAATGCGAAATGAATAGTAGGCAATTACGTCAAGGACAAAGAATAAGAATAGACATATGCAGGTGTGTATGTGCGTATGTGTGTCTGGAGGGAGAAGTATTCTTCTTAAAGTGTAAACGAGAATCAAAGTTAAAAGCATTAATTCCATTGAATTTTAATAGACCTTTTCGTACCATTCAGCAGACGGTTAACCATGAATTATTTTCAAATGAAATTAATCTTGGCTATTGTTTTAAACTTAGATTTCAGTGCTCTTCAAGCCTTCAAGGAGTATTATTATTTGTTTTTTTTTATTAGAAATTAATATGCGATTTAAGGATATAGCTCATTTGATAAACTCTTAGGTCTATCAATACATGTACAACAATGCTAACAAAAATAGTGGAACGATTCTGTAAAATCGCATTCTGTATTATTATTATTATTCTTATTATCACTAGAAAAAGCCTTTAGAAGCATTTCTAGAGGCACGTGTTAGGAAAGGACATCCACGAAGGCAAAATCACTTGAGGAATTGTGAAATGCATTACATATTTCATGATCTAATTAAGGCTTTAAGGCTGATTTACACTAATGTTTACTTATAGTTCAGCCGTGAGTTCATTTGTTCATTTCGCATTTTGTGTAATTTTTCCTTTTTTTTTTATCCCCAAATCGACTGAATAGTCTTGTGATTAAATAAGAGATGACGTATGTGATCATGCGATTTAATATCAAATGCTGTAGCATATTCAAGAAAGAAAAAACAAAAACTCGTTTGCGTAAAGTTATAAAAATTTTTTTGACAGGTTCAATGTTTTAAATTTCCAGGTCAAATTATTTCGTAGGTAGATACCCACGAAGAATATCAACTTAAGAGTATTGACAAGAACAAACTCCGACAATTGAAACAAGTGGTTTTCCTGCTAAGAAGACAAAGAATAACTCCTTTCATATATTTACTTTCTGCGGCTTCTGTAAGTGCTATTCAATGCCTGTCCAGAGTATTCAACAGAAACAATGAGTGAGCTGTCGTGTTTTAATAAGATGGCCACGTGATATATTGCATCCATATTTATTAGTGCAGGGTGTGGCCAATGAATCCAACTATATTCTTGAAGAACTGGTCTCCGGTGTCATTTGATTTTCTAGCCTCTTAATATTCAAATTGTTCTACACTGGTTCTGTTTCCTGGTAGAATATTCCCAACGCAATATCGAAACGCGGAAGGAATAAAAAAAAATGCAGTAGGAAAGAAGACGTTAATAAATACAGAAAACATTAACGTCAAAGATGGCCTTTATCAAAAGGCACTCACTTTCTTTCGCACCGCACAGAGAAGGTTCATACGGATGTACGGGCTTTATTTTTTTGTCATCTATTCGGAGCAGGTGTTGGGGCACAGCACACACACAGTAGGAAGCGGCGCCAGCTACGTGCTCCAAGGTCTGAAACTCCTCGCTGTTGAACGAGACTCAGTCTGCGAAACGGCAAAAGTACTTTCATAAGAGTCCAGATGTCTTTGCCTTTGCCCGTTCTGTCATTACTAGTCTACTATTTGCAACGAGGATCGCCATCGTGTATGTGCTTCGAAAGAGGTCAATCAACTGTAATGTTCCGAGGACCCGCCTGGCCCGCGGGCAAGGCGTACGCAGTTGTCACGTCGCCCGCCCAGTGCCCGCGAGGAGCCGCAGGTTTTGGACATGCATCAAAGTGGTCCTTTATCCCCATCTCCAGCTGATGATGGAGAGCGGTCGTTACGGGCGTCGGGGTTTTCTGTTCGCAGGAGATCGTAATTATAAAACACGTGCGGTGGAATGTACGTACGAATGCCACCGGCACATCTACGAGCCGAGTCCCCGCAGGATGTCGGCAGGTTGGTGGCGTGCTGCTCGGTTTCGGAGGAGCGCGGACCCACGGACAGACTTGAAAAAAGTTCAATCGACTAGGACAGTCCGACGTTCCTTCGCCGAAGGGATAATGCACGTAATCGCAGGCAGTCTGTGAATGTACTTATCTGTAGATTATGGCCCGCCGTTGTCCTGGCGACAGTCTTCTAATAACATGCCGTAAGGGGTGGGGTTCGAGAGGCCTTTTACTCATTCATTATTCGTCTGATATTTCCTTAAAATCGTTGGCAGATTTTGGAGACAGAGTCGGCTTTTTGCATCCCTACTCTTACCCCAGCGTATTTCTCCTCCCCTGTCTACGAATCTTGACGATTTTGGCGCCACCTAGCTGTGACCTAAAGCGTTTCACGAAAGGGGACATTTGTGTGACAAAACTACTTTCTGTGCTTTGACTTTCCTAATAATAAATTGACTTGTCACATGACCCAACTTCAGTGTGTCTTTCCTTTCATCTGTCCTGTCGTACACGGACCATTTGACATTATTTCTCGCTGCCTCCAGGTGAGATCTGAACTAAAGCTTAACCCCTTCTCAACTTCAATGATATTTTTTCGCTTTGAATTTTTGTTTCCTTCCTCTACTGAAGCGTTTCTAAGCACCTCCCTCATGCCCTATCCTTATCTCTTTCTATCGTCTCTAAGACATACTGCCTTTCACAGAACACTGGGTGCAGGTTAAATGGCTAAAGCCAAAAAGTCAGACAGACTATTAGCTGCCAAGAGACCATCACGTGCACAGGTTAAATGTCTCCCCCCTTCTCTCTCTCTGTTCTAGTGACAGAATGAGTCCTTTATACGCTACACTGACCAGGAACAATGAGATGTCATGCTTCGAGTATTCTCTCTCCGACTCCAAGTTGATTGCGATGCACGTGTTGCATGTTCAGTAGCTAACCAACCTCGTCCCCCCTCAGTTGCAGTGAATGAACAATTGGTTAGACTTTTAGCAGTAATGAGGTAACTGCGAATAGACCTGTTTTTGAACGTTTGCCTTCCGATGACACTAAACTTTTAAACATTCAACACCACGCATCTGGTGTAAGTTATTCTATAACTAAGGCTGTAGTTTCCACTTCAGGGAACAAGAGTGGTATGAATACTACCACATGCACATTAAAAATATACATATAATTTTTTTTTTTGTATCAAAATTCGTGGGGACTATGACTGCTCTTGCGACGCAGGTGTGTTCACAGTGCACGTGGCTGAAGATGAAATCGCACTTTCTACACATACACACACTCATTGTATATAGGCAGCTAATTAAGCTATAATGTTGACGTGCCAACCCCTCCTTCCCCTTCTTCCCTTACCCATGCTGAAGGTTTGAGCAGGAAGCACCTAAAATCAGAAAGACTGTTATTTCAACCTAGGGATGCAGTTCTGCATGTAAGAAAGGTAGCTTATAATTAATGGCTCAATATTTTTCTTTTGTTTTGGTTTCTGCAATTATTTTTTCAACAAGGTTGCCCAGCATGCGTACCAACTAGGAATATTTTAGTACTATCTTCAAATTTTCTATTTATCATTAAAGGATTCTCTCTCTCTCTCTCTGTATATATATATATATATATATATATATATATATATATATATATATATATATATTATATATATATATATATATATATATATATATATATATATATATATATATATATATATATATATATATATACTAGCGTAGGGTAATTGATTTACTAGCGTAGAGTAACTATGCTAATAAATCAATTTTAGAATGATTGCTACTTACGATAACATTACAAATTGAGAAAATGTTCAGTTTTCTCAACAAAAATTCCGAATTACTAATTGATGCTTTGTTAAATGGAAAATCCCAAGAGAAGTATTACGTCTACTACCACTAATATTCTATTCTTTTTCTTTTCTATGCCAGCAATTTTAGAAGAAACAAATATAATTTAACATAAATCTTTATTATATATTCTAACAAATTTAAATTTTATAAAAGTTAGCATATAAATGTCCAGACATTTATATATTTATATTTTCAATTTATTTAACTTCTGGATAAAGCGATGTTATAATATAAAAAAATGTATTTAAAATACTTAACAATTAAAAAAAAAATAATTAATATATTTATATTTCATAAATATAATTTATAATTTAGATGAAAATTAAAATTAATTAATATTTAATTTTACTATTCATTAATAAGAGAAATTATAATGCTCCGAGACACGTTCTTTTTCACATACTTTCTCCCTTTAACTTAAAGTGCTTTACATAAACAATGTTTTCAGCTAGTAAATATGATGTCAACGTAACTGATTCAAATATAAATCTAAATAGAAAAGATTTCGATCGATGATTACCACGTGAATTACGTGATTCTCTGAGTAGAATCTGCGGATAAGGAAAGAATGAAAATCTAGTTATGAGTTGACACGGAAAAGTTAATCTGGTATGAGACAAATTTACTCTATTAAGCGTAAAATATTTCAAACATGTGTTCTAAATTAATTGTATATGACGCTTATTCTTATAAATAATATGGCAATAATTATTAAAAATGTAAATAACTTAAATAATTTGTTATCATTTTAATCTTTTACAAATAATTTGAGATATCTTTATACACCTATTAAAATTTCTATTATTTGACATTTATATTTAATTAACGTTAGTGTTTATAGTTCTTTTCAATCTAGGGATCGTCCGAATTTTTTTTTTTTTTTTTTTTTTTTTTTTTTTTTTTTGACATTTATATATTTAATTAACGTTAATGTTTATAGTTCTTTTCAATCTAGGGATCGTCCGAAAATTTTTTTTTTTTTTTTTTTTTTTTTTTAGAATCAATCGACCGTGAGATGCGGTGATTGATTCATTCAATCCAATACCCTTGGAGGGTAATGGATGGCAATGCTGTAGCCAATGAAGTTCTAACTGAGGCTCGGCTATTGCTGTTACCCTCCTGCCATGATCAGAGCTTGAATTGCTCAATAACACCTTATCCATACACTGTCCTCTACAGATAACGGGGAAGATGAAAAGCATTCTTGCTTCGCCCCTTTAAGCCAGTCCTTATAAGGACTATTTATAGTTCTTGAACCTGGATGGGTGATGATTCATTCAATCCAATACCCTTGGAGGGTAATGAATGGCAATGCTGTACCAATGAAGTTTAACTGAGGCTCGGCTGTTACCCCCTGGGGCGCAGAGATTCGAGAGTTTTGAGTTCGCTCTCTTAAGGTTTTTGCTTTTAAGGGAGCAATTTGAGTCTCCGGTGAAAGTGTTCTCCGGCACGGCCCGCTGAGGGGCTTTGTCGGTGAATGATTTCCTTCGGAATATGAGCGGTTCTGCTCGGTGGTGGTGTGTGGGTGGAAGGCCATCACTGAGCGGAGCCACCGCTGAGATGGACGGTCTTTCGCCCACGATTGAGTGGCCTAGGGATCGTCCGAATTTTTAGAGTTGGCTTTACTTACACATCGCCAATACCCTTGGAGGGTAATGGATGGCAATGCTGTAGCTAATGAAGTTCTAACTGAGGCTCGGCTATTGCTGTTACCCTCCTGCCATGATCAGAGCCTTAATAGCTCAATAACACCTTATCCCTACACTGTCCTCTACAGATAACGGGGAAGATGAAAAGCATTCTTGCTTCGCCCCTTTAAGCCAGTCCTTATAAGGTTTATAGTTCTTAAATTTAATCAAATTATCATTGCGAGTTTTTCAATTGTAGAAAATTTAATTTGAAAATAATAATAATCGGAATAGGAAATCATAAGATGTCGGAAATTAAAATATTTAATACATAACATAATCACTTCGTATTTTTATGCGATAAATAATGCTGTAATAAAACATATTATCTATGTAAAACAGAGTAATTTAACAAAACAGCATATTATTATTTTCATAAGTAAATTCTTACCTTCCAAAATTAATCCCATAGCGTGCCTGTAGTGAGCCGTCGTTAAATTTCGGCAAGCCAAAATTGCTAACGGACTCCTACTGTCTTCTTCTGTATCTTCATAATAAACCACAAGTTCGGTATTTGGCGTTACCACACGGATGGCTTCATAAACTGGCTCCCCTTTAACTAGCGATCCTAAAAGATTAACTTCGCTACTCAAGGTTGGAGAGAAACGCAAGAAACGCACCCAGTTGCAGTGTCTCACTTGCCTGGAGTCCACTTCCTGAATTTCGTCGTAACATCCGAAACGATGACGAACCTGGGATAATGAAAAAAGGAAAGAAAAAGCGGGTGAGCGAAAGTGAGAAAAAACTGTTAACCTCCTAACCCTATCATTACTCTTCAAAAAAAAGCTGTAATTTGTGTTTCAACGAAACTGGAAAAAAAAAAACTTCAGGAACTAAAAAAATAACTTTTCTAATAGATTTGCAATTTACCGACAGATGTCATGCAACAGTTTCGTTCTGTCAATATTTTGATCACATTTTGATCAAAGTAATTATATCGTTGAGTTCGATATTTTAATAATGATGGTAGCCACAAAATGTCTTAAAATCCAGGTGGAATGGTTCTAATGAAAGTGCTTAATCAGAATTGATATGAGCCAAACAAAATCGATGGCATCATAGAAATTACGTGTCCTTCATTGCCCATCCAGCTGTAAAATCTCTGTCTACTGTTAGGAAAATAATAGAGCCTCTAAAACATTTTTCTCCGTTTACTCTTGTGTCTTTTCAAGGAATACAAAAAAAGATTTACGCAGGACAAAGAAAGTGATACAAGTTTAAGTACAGGAAGCTCCTTGTAAAGAGACACGCGTGACTTTCCTTTTCTTTTTATTTCTGTCTTCCTTTCCTTCCCTCTATACATCTGTCTCTCTTTTTTGCATTCATAGACTTTATACATAGAAGATGATCTGTTGAGAAAGGTAAACATTCCAAGGTCGAAACAGAGCCGAGAGAGAAGGAAGACATATGAATTCACCTGCTCGACGCAAGCTCGTATCTAGCGAGGATAGTTCTTCAAGCACACACCCTTCGAATCCCGAATTTTAAGTCCTTCGTTCTTTCCTATATACTTACTTCAGAGTAATCTCTCCTGTCAAAAAATAAGTCCATACAGTTTACGTTAGCAATACAACTAGTGACAGCTGATCGGATTAGCAGAGATGATTAATAGCAGGAAAGGATTCACAGAAAGACAGACAGTTACAGGGACAAAGATCTCTCTAATCCGTACACATAGACCAGATTGCGTAATGGGATGACATGACAGCGTCGAATATACAGCTGACCTTTCGTGGTAACTACACCGAGGGTTCTTCCTTGGAACTTGCAGGGAGCTTGAGGATATGTTGAAACACTTGGACTTTTTGTTGTGATCGCGCGCGCGAACGCACTCTCTCTCTCTCTCTCTCTCTCTCCACTACACAGAATCGATGACTAGTTCAATGGGCAGTTTGTAAGCCTTGTAACTACATCCCATAGCAATAACGAAGTTACAATAGTTCGGTAAAACCAGCGTCTAGCCCTTCCTAACTAACTACAATGCCTCCATTTTAATTTAACTGCATTTAACCTCTGCTACGACCTACAGCAGCGTTCAATAAAAATATCAAAAAGCTCATTCTATGAACTAAACTATGCTAATTTCCAACAGAAGGGAACTCATATTTTGTTTTTAAATACATCATGGCTTACTTATAACACACGTCAAAGCACTGTGGATATAACTGTAGTACAAGCTTTTGTACTACACGTGTTATATGAATGACATTTTAGTTCTTAAGTTCTTAAAAGAACTGGGAGATGGACTGAATCCTTGACTCTTTATCCCGTCATCTGAATGAAGAAAATCTGTGTGGATGGGATGTTACTGAGTAAAAGCTCTAGTCATGGCTGGGTAACGGCAATAGCCAAGCCTCAGTTAAAACTTCATTGGCTACATCATTGCCATTCGTTACCCTGGAAGTCCTAAAAAGGACTCAAGTTAGAATGACATTTCCTTATAGTCCTTATAAGGACTGGCTTAAAGGGGCGAAGCAAGAATGCTTTTCATCTTCCCAGTTATTTGTAGAGGACAGTGTAGGGATAAGGTGTTATTGAGCAATTAAAGCTCTGATCATGGCAGGAGGGTAACAGCAATGGCCGAGCCTCGGTTAGAACTTCATTGGCTACAGCATTGCCATCCATTACCCTCCATGGGTATTGGATTGAATGAATCAATTACCGCATCTCACAGTCGATTGATTACCAACCACCAGAATGACATTTTAATTACAAGTGGCAGTAATGTAGTATTAATAATCAAAACAAAAAGTGGTCTATTAATTACTTCTATATAAAACCAACATTTTTTTGAGTATTTTAAGGACTTTTTTAATTCTTATAACATATTATACTTTTCAAAAGGTTATATTCTTATTGTTAAATGTATTTTAAGATGAGATTTAAATAAGAGTCAAAATATGTCTAGGTGGTATATCTTTTGATCGTTTCAGATAAAAAATACATTCATGATCTTTTTTTTTTTTTTTTTTTCAGAGATCATATAATTTTCAAAGTCGTTATGACATCCTTCTGAAAATAAAATGAATCTAAATATTTAAATTTTTAATACATTTATATGCTTGAAGTGGCCTTATAGGATATCAAGAACTGTTTCTGAGATATGCTGGTAATTATGAAAAAAAACATGTAAAATATTGTGCAACATATATTTTTATCTCCGCTTGTTATGAACAAAGCAGCAATGTTTGACTGCTAAGGATGGTATTAAATTGAGCTTTTCTGCCCCGTAGCGAGTTATTAGGCAAATGTACTTATTTTAGGTTCGATGAGTGACACATGCAGAGTCACATTTACTGTCATTTGTTATACACTCATTCATCTTCCAAAAATGCCTGTAGCAGAAAACAGTTTGGATTCCCCCCGCTCCTCTGACATGTACCTTAGTCTATGTGTTCTGCAGAGATACGCAATCAGCAATGTATAGTTATTCATTATTCGCCATGACTTTTTTTTTTTTTTTTAACGTTGTTAATGTTATCTGAAAGTTTATTTTTATGGACGATAACTGGTTGAACTCTTGAGATTTAATGGAATTTCTGGAAATATTCCATATTTTCAATCCATATTTTCATTGCAATGCTGTCATTAAACATGAGGTCCTATCGCTCAAGTATCCTATTGGACATTTTTAGTGACAGCACGTCATATTTCCATGGCAGATTAATAGCATTCCAATGCAGATTTTCTTGAATTAACATTAAGCAAGGCCCAAAATTTGAATTTATCTAGGAGAAATATATGGCCTTTATTCAGATAAACCGACAACATATCATTACTAAAACAGGTATGAAAATGATGATACTTGAAATCATAAAAGTGATCTGTTTTGAGTCTCTTTATAACCACCTTTGATTATAGCAAAACTACGATTATTTCGGAAGATAATTTGGACGTTAATTCGACTTTTAAATGTGCTATACAACAATAACGGTAGCCTTAGTAGTGGTATGCACATTTTTCTATATCATTCTGAAGTTTATTATGATTTTATAACTATATATATAGATTATAACTGCATTTGAAATACAAGTTTTAAAAATATGAAAGATATCTTTGTATTTTAAATCTATTTTTATTATAACATTTTAAACCATTTCATTTTTTATATACAGATTAATAAAAAGAGAATAGGACAAATATCAAGCAATATGATATTGGATTTTGTTAGCAATCCGGAAACCCTGGGAGGGTAATGGATGGCAATGCTGTAGCCAATGAAGTTCTAACTGAGGCTCGGCTATTGCTGTTACCCTCCTGCCATGATCAGAGCTTTAATAGCTCAATAATACCTTATCCCTACACTGCCCTCTACAGATAACGGGGAATATGAAAAGCATTCTTGTTTCGCCCCTTTAAGCCAGTCCTTATAAGGATATAATATCAAGCAATATAATGTCGTTATATTGATTTTTTTTTCAAAATTACATTATATATATATATATATATATATATATATATATATATATATATATATATATATATATATATATATATATATATATATATATATATATATATATATATATATATATATATATATATATATATATATATATATATATATATAATTTCGAAAATCTCTTGTAAAAATCTTCACATCGTGAATGACCTTACTTTTAAATAACATCTACTTCGATTTCTGCAGTTGTGAAAGGAAAATAGAACTCACCTTCTAAACTCTAACTCTAGATGGCGCTGCAATTTTATTTCCTAATAGAGACGAAATAATGAAAGTCTTAAAATTCCAATTTTCTGTATCAATGCTATCACTAGAATCTAAACAAGTTTGCTCCTCTTTTTCCCACACAGGTCTCCTACACTGCCTTGCAGATAAGATGTTACAGCCGATATGATTAGGTGCTTTCTAACTTCCCAAGGTGTGTCCGTGGCTTCTGATAAATTTTTTTTTTTTTTTCTTTCCTCGTAGTAAACCTAGTTACGTCGCTCCCATAGCGCACGTGTCATGGTTGCCGAATATTCCACACCCAGTTCCAAACGGTGCCGCGTTATACTGTAGCTCGTTCCTTCTCATATATCTCCACGCCTTGTGTACATTCTTAGCCGTTTATCTATTTTTTTTTAGTTATTCATTTTTCTTTGCTTCTCTCTCTCTCTCTCTCTCTCTCTCTCAATTTATCATTATATTCGAATGATAAACAGTAGTATATTTTGGAGTGTAGCCAGTAAAAGGTTTTAAATGATAGAGATCAGTCGGATTACTACACAGTAGGGAGTTGCCCAACAATGTTAAGAGCGTTAGGCTTTTCAGGGACTTTCACAATGTTTAGCTTGGTAAGCAAAGAAATCTGTTATGTTACTTAAATTGTTGCATTTTTTGACTTCTTATTTCATCACATCATAATTCGACTGGAAGTATTTTCATTTATTTTTGACAAAATATAAATGAATGCTCATTCACCAACACATCGCAATTCTTCGCAGTACACTTAATATATTTCTTTGCCGCGCACGCACTCACGCACACGCCCATACACACATGCATTTTTGTCCCCTGAAGCAAGTTACCAATGCTTTATCTCTGCTTTTTTTTACTGCTAAAATATGCAACTTATCCTTTTAAGAATAAAGCCTCGCTACAATAATTAAACTTTATTAATTTTGGATCATATTGTCTTCCATGAATATATACGAATATATATGAGTATCTCTGTAATATATTATTAAAGAAAACTGTTGACTCTTAAAATGAGAGCCATTTTTTTAATCTTTCAGTGTAGAAGTCGCAAGAAGGCAAACGGAAATATTCTAACAGAAGGCTGGAGTGCTGGATAAAAAATATATAATAATGACTCATGCGTAAAACTAGGTGCATGGTCTGGCAATTTCCATATGAAATATATAACAATACGGATGATTTGTATACTTTTTTTTTCCATTCTCTTAATGGGAATAAACGCTCAAGGATTCATCAGGCTGGTTTCGTTTCGGATTAGGGAGGTCAAAAAGCTTTTCGGGTAGTTTTTAAATCTTTTTTGAAATTGTTTCCAAGTTTTTAAAACTTGGAAACAGTTTCAGGCTTCGAGTGACTATCCTGGGCCTTCTTTACTATTCCCTTCATCATTTCCTAGGTTTAATACACTCATAGAATTCATCTCGCAGAACTGTATAAGGAAATGTGTAATAAAAGTACCAGATAACATACAACAGTGATTTTTTTCCCCCTTAAATTCTGACAAATGTCCAGCTGTCCAAGGAGAAGAAGGGGACTGAATTATCATAATTAACATTATAGGAAAGTGGGAAAAAAATAGTATACGGACTCATTAACGGCATTTCACATGTCCTACAGACAGAATGTAGATCACTCAGTCGCCATTGCGAATTCTACGAGGATAATGTAAATTCCTTCAAAATCATTCACGAGTGTTTTCAAAAGAAACTAATGGACTTTATATCGTTTCCTGAGCCCTAGAGGAAGCGTTTTACTGATGATCGAGAGATGTGGAGTTTTAGATTAGTAATAAAAACCTGTAATTACTATAGCGCAGGCTTCCTGGAAATATAGGCAAAAATAAAACCGTTAGGATTTTTTTTTTTGACCCAAAAGAACAAAGGAATTAACCACATAAATGCTTAACTTTCATGTAGAAACGACGATTATCTACCTTCCTACAGGGTCGCAATACCTTGGGGAAATAAAAGCCTTACCGACAATTAACGGGCGCCTTTGTATCACCCCGAGTAAATAGGGGACACAAAAATAATGTCACCCCAAAACGTCGCATACACCTTACGGGGGTACTTGGGGATGCAGAACCTAATAATCACCCAGGAACTTATCGATTAAGTGTGGAAAAGGAAGTACATTACGATAGAGGAAGAGACAAGAGTTTCCTAAAACAGTTCTTCCGATATATCTCTAGAGGCATTTTTTGTGTCTGCTGCTTGCCTGGTATTTCTTTATAGGTGTCTTGTACCCGTTAATAACCCAAGGACTCCGTTATTATTATAATCCCTTCCGCTCTTAAAGATGTCTGCCTTTCTTGGACATCTGGTCTACCTGTACCCATTGAAAGAGGCCTTCGAACTAATTGACAAATTCCGACTGGGAAGATTAAAGCTGTTTATTACAAATTAATTTTTAATGTTTTTTTTTTTTAAGGAAACCCTCCATAAGTATCTGCAGCATGCACTTATAAGAAGGATAATCAGGAAAGGTTTTAGACGACTTTCAGTATGATTTAGAGTAGAAGTTATCCCTCAATTTCAAGAATTTTGGCCCATTCTGACTTTTATCATCCGCTGAGTATTTAGGACAGGCACTAATTTTCAAGTGGTGTCTCCTTTTTTTTTACTTTGGGCAAATAAATGTCAACTTTTAATTATTTTATCCTTGAATTAATCAAGTACTTTAAGAGGAGACAGCTCGAGTCCAGAGACATCCCACAGAGTGTATACATGTTTTCTCCAAGGGTGGGTATTGAAGTGACTGTTATATTATGACTTCTGACAACTGAAATGGGTGCACAAACAAGACATACTGCTGAAGGGGCGGTGCAGTTAGTCCCAAAAGCTAATCGATAATCGTTTCATCCACCTTAATGGATGGATTTTTATCATTTATTGTAACTCGGAACAGAAGTAATAAGCATAACTGTAATAATTTATAATTACGATATACAAAGGCTGCCTTTTCAAGGTTCCATTCAAGAGCAGAAGCAGCGTGTATACTTTCCTTTCTTAATGTAGCTGGAATTCTACAAATATTTGATTCCCCCATAAAATACTTTTCTTTATTTTGTCTTCACCCAGGCAATTGCGACTTAGGCAAATTCAGTTCATTGTCCCAATTCTAATCCTCATTATACTTGAGTGCTACAATATATTTCTTTGGGATTATAAAGAAAATAAACATCCATAATAGTGATATATTAGTAACCGAGTCTGGAAAGAAATCTAAGTTGAGGGCTCATCTTAGATTTCTTTCCAGACACAATGACGGGATTGTGTTTCTAATTTTTTTTCGAGTTTGTAAACTTTTATAGATTATAGTTAAACAATTTCGGTTTCTCCTAAACGGACAAACCAGTTCTCGTGATCATTTAGACTTATCACAGTTTCTTTGATAAGTCACAGTTTCGAGTTTGAAAGCCAGTTAACTTGGCTGCAACAAATCACTAGGTCCAACATTGGAAAGATCCATGCGATGAATTTCGGCATCATCGGACGTGAACTCCATCTTACTCTTTCAAATCTCCTCTCTTAATATATTTTTAAGCAATATTTATAAACGCACAAATTCAGGTGATGGATGAATTTCATCCCCCAATGTGAGGCTACAACCCTGATTACTGGAGATCTAAAGTGGCCTGAATTTTTAGAGGGAGGTTTCCGGTTTGTCTAACCCATGATCCATTTAGAGTACTAATGTGTTATATATCGGAATAAAACGCTAGATAACAGCAGGGGAGTCCCAGCGTCCGAATCCCACTAATATAGGATTGAGGGAAGCTTGACATAGTAAACCGGTGAAGTAACTCAATATCGATGTGGAGGTTGTAGATACTACGCGACCACTCACTACCCTCCATCGTGAGGAAGTTGCCTACTGAAAACTATGACTTCGTACGGCTACTTGAAGAAGAATATTACATGGTGTCGACATTTACGTCTGGAACAGAATCCTCTAGAGGTATACAGTGTCAGTAGAGTTATACGGACTTAATAAGCTTTGTTCTCTCCTCTCTCTCTCTCTCTCTCTCGGACTGATTTCATGATACTTTCTTTACTCATTATATGGTTTAATGGAATAAATACAGCACATATACATAATTAAACAAAATGTACTTTTTTTTTTTTTTTTTTTTTTTTTTTACGTGCGATGCCTTGCACTATTAACACACTGGCAGTGTGGTGATGACTCAAGGCCCCAAGTCTTGAGTCATCACCACACATTTGCTAGCGTTGGGACTTTGGCTTCTTCTGGCCTTACATGTGAGCCATAGTATATAGCATTGATTTCAATGCAAACGTAGAAAAATAAAATAAAAAGTTATGACCTTGAATAATAATAAATCCGCGGTACTTACTGGTTTTTAAGATATACGACATACCGATTTTGGCTTTCTTAATAAGAAAGCGCCAGAGAAAGTTGCCTTCTCCGGAGAAATCTACACTCATCTGTATTTCACACAAAATTACAGCCAGCAATTTCTTCTTAATTCTTCTCTCCCTGCTGCTTGTGAATACAACGGCTTATACAATGTTGCGTGCTTCGGATTACCATAAAAAAGGACTACCGAGTTATGAATCTGATTTGACTTGTCTGCTTTCAGAAAAACTGCTTCTGACTCCTTAAAGTTATTAATGCTGGAAGAGTTCTTATTGGTGCAGTGTGAACAATCTAGAAGCTCAGAAAAGACAGCGGGGACCTTATCCATTACAGTTGACATTACCACCTGCACACTGACAACTCTACTTTTGATCTTCTGCACGAACCCCTTGTTCATAATGACAGCTGCGTTTTTCATATAACAAAACTCCAAAGCTTCCTTTAACATGGCGCAAACTCATTACGTGACCCTACACCAAGACAGGAAATGAGATGTTCTTTTTATGTTCATCTGCAAACTGCTGAGTAAAAATTGCAAGATGGTGAAACGAGCTATGCCAATATCCTTTTCGCTTTCCTACCTCCTATAATAGGGGTTATGATCCTTTAACATGAATGTCGATTCAAGAACTCATCTCACATGTAATTAAGGAAAGATGAAAGGATTATCCCTGATATTAGATAGTGTTTTAGTTTTCACTTGGTCCTAAGAAAACCAAACAAAGAGTTTTATCAAATAAATATTTGGAAGTTTTGAAAAAATTACATTCAGAAACACCTGTCGTCAAAAAAAATATAAATTGTTGTAAACTTGGTTCAAACGTGGAAAAAAGTTCTTTGCGAAGTCATTATGGGGTTTCAGTTTGGAATTAATTTAAGGATTTGAGCTGAAATTCAAGCGTGTGGATTTTTTTATTTGTTTTTATTATAATCTCGTACGTGTAAGATTGAAAATATATTGCACATTAGTACCGTAGGTAAGCTATAAGTTTACAATCCAGAAACATTTTCTGACACCAAACATAGCTTTTTCAAGCAGATTCACTGGGAGGGAATGGTCATGTACCTTCAAAGAACTTTTATTAACGCCCAAGTCATAATGTTATTCGAACTCCCAAATTTTAGTACGTAGAGAGGAGACGTTATCCACGCGGGTCACAAAGGCCAACAGACATTCTATAATTTCATCATCCGGTTTCTCCATCTTCCTGATGTAACTAATTATTTCTTCCACACATGAAGTCGCACGTAGGAGACGTAGGGAAGTTGAGTGTCTGCCGAAAGACAAAATTGTGGTACGCTAATATATCACAGTTGAAAGATACTAATAATGTCCCAAATAAAAATAATAAAGTGGCTCCTTTTTTGATGGAACTTCATATTTCGTAAACTACCAGAACAAATATTAAAGCCGATGGATGATAGAGGAAACTGATAAGGCAAACATCACACTTTAAACAAATAAGATAATTTCCTGCTCCGTATTTTTGAGTTTAATAGACTCGTGTAATGGAGATTAGTAACCTTGACTACTCATTTTATTTTTTGCCGTTATATATTCTTTCCAACACTTAAGCATAAACATTCAAGACAATGACTCAGTTTAATTTATTGCTACCTTTATTTACTGTTTACATATTTCGAAGTTATGGCAAAGAGTCCTGAAAAGGGGAAGTTTTTGCAAAGCGTGTTTCTCTATCGGTAAGTGTCATTAGCAATGATGAGCACTTTATCATTTCACACTGCGAGAAGCTATAAATTTAGTTTATATTAGGCACAGTCCTGTGCAAACAGAGCAAGTTTGGCGGCTATGATGAATAAGATTAAACCTTGTGGCCCACTTTTTGGGAAGCAAAAGAGGACAACTTATGCCCATAAGGTATGAACATGGTCTGTGCATAGCTTTGCATGTTATTGACTGTAAAAGATAAAGAATCTCGTGTATCAATAGACTTTCAACAGCACGCGTTATTGACACTACATTAAAGAGTATTGAACATCTAGTTCGGAGAATGGGCTCGAGGGTGAGGTGATCAATCTTAGAAATCAAGGTGCGAACGCACCGACTTGAAGACTTCAAAGTATTTCTGACCTACACAGGTGGTCCATTTGTCTTACTTTTTTTTTATTTATTCGATTATTGCTTTTCATGGTAAGACAACAACGTAAATCATTCAGGAAAAGAAGAGAATGCATAATTAGGGACCACAAGGTGATTGTTACAAAGGTATTCTAAAGGTGATTGTTACAAAGCTTAAACTCATGGCTGAGGACAGATAAAGGTGAGACAAAAAATTTCACGTGGCTTGCATGATAATGTCCAGTTTCACACCAAACAACTTGCATCGGTAATGAGCTTTATTTTGGGATCATAGAGGGCGCTGCAAAAATGGGTGGCATATTCGCGATGCGTCACACATATGAATAAGGCCTTGCTCTTTGCTGGCTGTTTGTTGTTTTTTATAATACGTCTAAGCAACTAAGGTTACGAGACGAATCTGTTTATGTCTGTAAATTGCATGTGTTCTCAAGTTGGTTTGTCTGTCTTGAGGAGAGTAAAAACCCTACCATCTATGTACGATACTGGCTCTCCCGTTCAGTTGAAAATCGAGCAATAAATCTAACTACTTTCGACAGTCATCCAATATTCGAACAAATCAGACCTTCTAGATAGTGTGGTCAGTGCACTGCATGCATTTCCTACTACAGGTTCATGAAAAATATCAAATATTTGCATTTCATAAAATCATAGACGCAATTTGAAGTTTTAGTTTTCTATCCATATTTGAAATCATCCAGCTCTATCAGCATTTGCTCTCTACTTACAAATGCAGGACCTGAAAAAAATATTCTTTACCCCTCTATCTTGCCAGTGGTTTTCCAGACAAGATGTCAAGTAAACAAACAAACGCAGTTGATATTCATCTTTAACTAAGACATCTTCTTTTAAATAATTGTTAACACGTCCTGGATCAACGCCCCCTACATTATTCAGTAATTGGCCGGGTTTACAATGTGGACCCATTTTCCATTTATTTCAGTTCGTCTGTAGTTATTCAATTTCCAAACTGACATAGATTAGCGGCGCTACTTTCCCCTTGACTGCCCTAGCGTCATTAGTACTTCCATTTGTCACCAGAGGTCTTTAGTTTTACTAATAGAGGTCAGTAAGTAGAAAAGTGACATACTACTCGTTCTTCACGAGGTCATTGAAAGCAATAATGCTATTTTTAAAATGTTTTGGCGTGTGTACATTCAATCAATGGAGCGTTCTGTTCCGGTTAGCCACTTATAGTTGTCATTTTAACTAATAGAGGTCAACAATAAGTTAAAAGGTAACAGATAACATAAGGGTTAAAAATACACTAAATGGATATTGTAAAATATGCCCGTTTGCTAGGGAATAGTATTTCTTTTGAACTATTACAACTAGAAATCTATAAGTTATTGAAATCATTAATTTGTTTAATCGTTTTCAAAGTTGAATTTGCGTTTACCTGCTAATTTTATTCTACAAGAATTTAAAGTCTCCGCCCAAACAAAGCCCTACACACGGAACAATTACACTTTTAAGCACCAGTCAATTGTAGTGCCAAACGGGCCACCCGGAAGTGACCCCGCATTAACCTCAAGCTATTTAAGAAAAGCAACAACATGTAAAGGAAGTCTCAAATATGCCGAGAAGAGTTAAGCTTAATGCTAGTAAACTTTCAGAGGATTAGTTTGCTTCCCACAACATCGTTTTGTATCCTTTGCCAGTAGCGACATAAAGTATTTAGCGTATACTTGTGTCAACTGATATATCCGTCATAGGGGAGGTCAAGAAAAGGAAGCGAAACCCTTACTCCAACCATAATAAGATTGTTTAAATGTAGGTTATAGGAGGTACGTCTGTGCTGAATATTAATGGTCCGAGATGACTAAAGACGATATGGTACATAGCTTCTAGGTACATATTTATCAGGCGTGTGTTTCCTGGTATATCGTATGCTGTCTGCTGTTAGTCATTCTGACTGAACAGTACAGGACTGTGAGTCTGGAAAGTAATCCCAAAAGCATTTTCGCGTGGCGACAACGAAGTATGCCAACCCTTTTTACCGTCCGTCATTTAGAATCAACTCATTCTACTTGGTCGATTCTGTTAAGCAGGATAACCTTGTAAACTAAGACGCACACACACACACCTCTTGCAAATATTCGTTTCGAAGCCAAATAATGTCACGAAGTAGCTGATAAAATCTACCTTCTGATTGCCCGTTTACATTCAAATTTCACTGTTATTATAGGTTGGATTTTAATTACTACTTTAGCGTGATACGTGGGGAGGTGATAAGCGTTGACAACTGAATTGCTTGGCAGCTGTTCACAAAATGTCGTTTTGCATCATAATAGCCAAGCCCCGGCTGTCGGAAAAATCAAAGTTTGTGAAAAGTCATTTTATATGGAAGTATAAGCAAAAGTCAAAAATCAAATAAAACGTTAGATTTTATTCATGACTCGATATCCGGATTATGTATACACACGACAAATTTATTTAATATGAATAAAAACTTTTCACGAAGAAAAACTAATTTATAGGAACTAAAGCCTGAACGAAACATTTAAGTGTCAGATTTTTATCACTAAATCATTGCTACCCAACTGGCTATTAGTGAAGAATTTTAAATGGCCGGGAACACCTATTAGAAAATGAAAATACCTCTACTAATACTACTATTAATAATAACACCACTCCCTGCTTACTCATTAACCCTCCGAAGAAAGCCGTCATTGTTTGTATGATTGTGGTTACATTTCCTCACCTATTTACCTATCTAACCTTGCGGAAAACTCTGTGAATCCATGGCAGACTAATAGATGACGTCCTTACTTTTTTGACCCAGAGAGTAACATTTTTGTATACATGTAAGGAGAAACAGATATCAGTAGAAGTTAATCTTTGGCCCGAAAACATCTCTCGGAACCTCTGCTCTACAGACTAAACATTGAACGTTTTGAAGCCGCTTCAGGCCTCCAGTATGAGGATTTGTGGCCTCCTACGAAGCGATGAAATTAGCTTACCAGCTAAAGACATTCCAAACACTTATCCCACAGTTGGATTGGAACCTGCAATCCATTGGGAAGAGCAGATATGCTATTCATTCAGTCATTTGCAAATGGTTGATTCGAAAATCAAACAATATAGCAAATAGTTTCCCAAAATTGTCATGTAGTTAACAGGTGCAGGAAAATTCAATAAAAGTTTAATGTACAGCATACAAACACTATTGAGAAGTTAAGTTAAATGAGTTTATGAGAATTTTTTAGGTTAGCTATAAGAGCAATATGCGTTGCTAAGAAAATGTAGGACAGAATGACAAAGAAATATATAACAGAAGAAATACATGGATAAATTAAGGAAAAATACTGAAGCAATATAAGGAAAAGTATTTAACAAAATAAAGGGAAAGTAAGATAAATTAAAGAAAAATTTATATAACTGCATCCATGAAAGTTTTAATCCCATAGTACATTAGTACCGATGGCAGACTAGAGATTTTTTCCTTTCTTTTTTACCATATACGACTTTTTCAAGCTGTTTGAGGCCTCCAACAAGAAAGTGGTGATCTCACACCGTACAGTGAAATTCATCTCACACCTAAAGACAATTACAAACATCGATGTCCATGACGGGATTCTAACTCCAAGCTTGTGGAGCGGATACGCTAACTACGCAGATCAAATAAGACAGAAAACGAAATACCAGAAAGAATAACCGAGTTATAAGAAGAAATATAGAAAAACCGAGAAACAAATAAATGTTTACAGGAAGAGAAATATCGAACAGTATTATCAATGAGAAATGTGAGAACGCATGAAGCAGAAAATAGAAAACGAAAAAGAAATTAATTATTATATGAACATGAAATATATTGCCGATACATTGTTGAATGAAGAGGAAATATTCGAAAGAACGAATGAGAAATAGTATGGAAAGATAAATGCTGAAAAGATATATAGAACAGGAATCGGAAAATTTTTGTGTTTTGTGGATGCAGCTTGTTTGGTTTTAAATTTCGAAACAGACTGCGTCCAATGTTTAGAAACAACAAAGAAGTTCTGTATTTCAATTAAATTTAGTAATTCAACAATAATGAACAATAACTTTCATGCAAAATAGCGAACGGGAAGGTGTCGGGTGGTTGAGAAGGTAGTTTGTATAAACCCGAGTGTTCCAGGTGTTATATAATCGTCATTAGTCGTAGCCCATTTTTATCCGTGACCCCTGTGTCAAAATTAAGGAACGCCGTTTAACGGAAGTGAGTTAGTATCTGGGTGCGGGTTCTGCAGATGCAGGTGCAAGGTGGAGGAGATAGTAACTAAAACAACGGCTGTAAGCGTATTAGAGTACTACAAGACGGGAGGTTTTGATTGTGGCATGCTTTCACAGAGAACCTCCCTTCTTAGCCAAGAGTGGAAATTAGCAATACACCCATCAGGGTAATTAGCAAATAATGTGATGGACGAACATTACACGATGAGGAGCACTAGAGTGACATCTTTCTCTGTCGGTGACCCAAATATTTCTTCCGGAAAGTCTAAGGAGATTGGAAGGACAACCTATCCGTAGAGAGTGCAGAGGAAGGAGGGGGGGGGGGGGAGGGTGGCGGGAAGAGAAGCAAGTTTTTTTCTTCTTTTCCTAAATGAGTGTTTACAAATGGGAGGATTTGGTCTACCATGCCAATTTAGGACTTTTGTTTTAGTTCTGCAAGTTAACGTTCTATTTTTGAGCATCAGCGTCACTTCTGCTCAGAACTGAGTTAGCAAGTTTCATAGGTGTGATATTTCAATAACTAGACTTCCTCTCATAAAGAAACAAGTTTCTAAAATTTCGAGACAGTCACATGTATCATATCAATTGCTGAAATTGATATGATTTTATAATATAATATAATATAATTATAGAAATAAGTAATTTTGTTTCTTTGAGACACACTGATATACAGCGTCTGTGACGGGATGCTACGTTTTGATTCGCTATCAGCTGATGACCTTTATTTCCAATTATTCGTTCTTCCTTTGTAATTAGGGTCTTTTATGCAAAATTTGCCAAAACGTGACGCATTCTAACATTGTTCATAAATGCCCCCATCATATGTTAGCACGTATCCCCCCCCCCTCCCCCTAAAAATCAAGTTTCACCTTTCTGAATGATTCATCTTCAAAGTCCTTCTTGTTCCCCTTTAAAAACTTAACTTTAAGTTAGAGTATCAATTTTACGGATATTAAGAAAAAATACATAGTTTCTTAGAAGAATAAATCATGCTACTGAAGGATTGTTAGAAATGGATGAAAAAATCCCTCCTGATAGCGAAGAAATTCAAGTCATTCGCATAGTGAAACTGTTGGTTTCTTGTGTAAAGAGATAGCAGTAAATTCGGTATATTAAGTTGTTTGGATTATTGCATACATTTAAAATAAATTTCTTTCTTTTTGTCAACACCTTTTCATTGACGTGATAAAATTCTGTTGTTTTAGGATTTTTTTTTCTTTTCTGTTGCTATGATTTTTGAGCAGTTAACCTTCATATATTTCGAACTATATTTTCAACATCTGGCGATTTTTTTTTTTTTTAAATCCATTTACAACACCAATAGTACGTCACAACAACAACTACTACTGTATTGGAAACACACCAAGAAAGGCGTGTCTCGTGCATTCACGCAATAATATCATTAAGTCTCAAGCCACAGCCAACAAATCACCAGGTTTCTGTCCATGGTAACTGTTAGAAGTAGGCGAGTGTAAAGATCAAGGTCTAGGACAGAGCGTAACAGCTACTTTTCAATTTCTTTTACAAACTGTTTATTTTGCAATTGACAGAATTAAATGTAATAAAAAAAAAGGGTCATTATGATCATGAAACAGTTGGTTAGGTGGAAACTAGTCTACAGTTGCGAAACTTCTGTATTTTCCATGGAAGTGTCAATGGGTATCTGCACGGACAGACAAAGACTCTATTGTATTCATAGTGGCGTATGAGAGCCTCCGTAGCTCAGTCAGTATAGACCTATGGTTGGAAAGACCTGGGTTCGATTCCCGTCCATGATGTGAGGAACTTTTATCTGGTCCTTTTCGACTGAAGGTGAGTTAGCCGATCTCATACAGAGGTAGGGAATTTTTTTCACTCGGAAAATCGGTTTTCGTCCCTTAGAACAGGCAAACCGGCCCCGCGAACACACGCGAATCTACAGTCATAAAATACATACTTAATCCCTCATTAGGAGGGCTCAACCTCACGAATTCCTTTAAACCTATACATTATTATACTTACAAGAAACAGTTCGAAACCTGAAAAATAATCACTTATGAGATATATTTTTGGAGACAAGAGATTCTTTTAATTTAACCATATTCTAGACGCCCTCTAGTGGCGAGTAAATGCAGTCTTTATCGTTCTGGTCATGCGTGTCTGGATAATGGCTTTTAATGTCGTTGTCATTGTTTAGGACAAGCTCATCCACTTTGTTCGGTAAGTGCCAAAGCGCTGATATTCATCGAAGATTTCGTGAGTTCTTCCCTCTTGCCAATAGTTCCCTGACACGTGAACTGCGTGCTGATTGGCAAATCGGTTTTGTCACGACAAAAAAAGATGTGACTGACGAAGCAGAACACTGTTTGGGTTTGTAGAACTGGAATTGCACTACAGATTCAAAAGGGCAAATATGTAGCGGGGAAGATTCAAGTTTTAAATTTTGATAAGGATAACACTGATCAGGAGAAAAGTGTCCGATCATCAAACAGTAGTTATCAGATAGCTACTGTCATCACTAATCACTTATAATATGACTGTTCAAATCGCGAATTTTCTAGAAAGGTGGACTAGAATCAGTGACCTTCCCTAGAGCAGTGTCAAATGCTGACAAGTCACTGTCGATCCTGATTACCAATCTAAAATGCAATAATGAATAGGAAAGCACGCATCGAATTAAAAAAAAAGAAGCTTTTTTTGACCATTTTTATATATCGTAAATGACAGTATAGATTAGACTGTATTATACTATATCGTTTACTGTTACTTACTTAATATATTATATTAAGTGATAGCAAATCATAATAAATGATGGAATACTATTCAGTCAATCTATATTCTTTACTGTGTGTGTGCGCGCGCGCGCGCGCGAGTGTGTACAGACGCGGAATATTTTCTTAGAGATTAAAACATACATGACTTATTCCTAAGGAGGGCAATAAATTGTTATCAAGTAATTACCATTCTATTGCTCTCACTTTATTTTAAAATGATGGAGAAAACCAGTAAGTACGCAATTTAGAAATCTCTCAACTAATATGGAGGATTGCATTGCTGTCGATCAACAGGGATCCTCCTTCTTATGTCCCCCCAACTTCAAACGTCTTCTCCAGCTAATTGCAGATTTAATCCACACTTTTACCGGAACAGTACACCGCACTCCTTTCATTCGAAAAACCTAGCTAAAATTTTCAGAATATCAACTTCTACGACTCTAAATTTTAATTTTCAAGACATTTTTCTGTGGGGTTTTGACAATCTTGTTAGATTCAATGCAAGTGAAACTGAAGGCACTAAATCTCTGGAAAAGTTCAGATTTCGCCTCCTTGGCAAAAAACATATTAAAAACATCGCCTCCTTAGCATAAAAAAATAAGTTTTTTTGATAATTGATAGATAATTGATAGATAGATAACCAAAGATAATTTATTCGGTACAAAACAGGTCACTGTTCATCAGAATAGGCGTCTGTAGCGCCCATGGATTTCTAAATCTGTTAAAATTCGTATACTGAAGGTATTCAACACTCCTCAACATTTCGTTTATTCTACTGCTGTCTTTCAGAACATCCTCACATATACATTTCTAAAAAACTATAAAACTTAAGGTATTGTTATTGTTATTGTTGTCATGGGTCTATTAGGAGACAAGCCCATCTCGGTGGTATTTGGCAATAGTTAATAATAAAGATATTCCAGAGAACGGTAAAAGATGTCAAATCCTGATCTCAGGAATTTTTCCTGGTCCCCATTTAATATAATATCCCATAATCATCCCTATTTATAATCTGCTGAAATCGTTAGGACACTTGAGATTAATCTAGCTCTCAGTAGTCGCTCAGCAATGCTATCTCGTTACAAACAACTGAGATATAATTACAAAAATTGTAGCCTTGTTGCGCTCTGAGAACCACGTAATTAACATTTTTGTGCAATGACGTTATTAATTATCACAACAGTTGCATGAAGTTACTCATCATATGCCAGGCTAGTATAAGACAGCAGCTCAGCAGCTTAAATTATGCATTTTGAATAATTTTAGTAGTAAAATTTGTACAATTTAAAATAATGAACGATAGTTAGCACCCTCATTTCAAATGGTTTGACAGTTGTAGTACAGATTATGAGAATAATAAAGAAACATGGATTCCTAAACGTCACCCAGCACACAAGTTATTTAATATTAACATGTATTTGATAATAGTGAACAATAATTACTCCTTTGGAATATGTATGATTTATTAATCTAAACCGGAGATTCGTGGATTAAAATTACATCGAACTTTCTTTAAATTAATTGAAAAAAAAACGTTCATCAACTAGCAAATATTCTGTTTCGCATTTTCATTATGAGTTTTTAATCTTCTTAAAAGAGGGTTAAAATTTCTTCAACTCCCCTGTTATCTGTACTATTGCTAACAACAACCAATTGCACAAAATCATAGTACTTTATTGAATACTTCATAAACATTTCTTTTATTTTCATTTCGTGAAGTATAACAGAGTCCACTATAAAGTGATGAATTCTTTCTTTGATATTTTTATGGTGGCACTCGCGCGCCAGAGTGTTTGATTGTTGACATTTCACGTCACGTGTTTTATTATTTTTCTCCCTTTTTCTAGTTATTTCTCCTTGATATTTCTCCTTGAATTTAGAACTAATTATTTTTCAAATATATCGTGTTAATTAGTTCTCAAAGAACTGAAAATGATAACAAATCCATAAACAAAAGTTATTGGATGAAATAAAACGTTTAAATAAGACCCAGAAGATGATAATGATGATTGGTGGAGCAGCTGTTTTCAAACAACACCTCACAAGACCAATGAAAATGTTCCAAGATTAGAAATTGGGCCTAACATGTTAAAGAAGAAAGAATAGAATAGAAAAGAAAGAGACAGACGCAAAAAGGAAGGGATGAAAGAATCTGAAGCGACTGTAGTACCACAGAAACAAATTTATTTATAATAAAAAAGAAAACACTATTTGAATTCTTTTTAATTAGCAAGCCACATTCTCATTTAGAATATGATGATGATTACATCATTCATATTGGAAGTCTGTTTGAGTGTCAATTAATTATATTCATTTTCTCACTTACTAAAGAAGAATTTGATTGTCGTAAGACTTGCATACGACATCTTTGTCCATGTTCTGTGAACTTGACAAGATAGCAAGTTCACACAGTATTTACCAGTGTAATTCGTCTATGGCAATTGTCCATAATTATCTATTGAGATGTCCGAGTTGGTAGTGATTATATTATGACAATTTTTTTTTTAGTAGCTCCATTTAATGGCTATGTATGCAAGGTTCTGGTAACTAATTGGCTATGCCGTGAAGGGAAAAAACTTGACCTTGGTTATCTACTGTATTTTTTATTATTTTTTTTTTTTATTGTTGAATAAGGTATTAGCATTAGAGTACAGTCTGTATCGTGTACACCTCACAAGGTTTTTATGATTATTTTAATGCAGTTATTTGCAAGTTAAATTTGAACAGACGATTGACCTTCGTAGATGACTGGCCTTTACACAATTCTAGATGGGAAAGAATGAATGTATGAAAACTGATTGATGAAAATCTGGACATCAAGTAGTGACATATTCGGCCTGAACTGCTTTATTTGAATCGAAAATTATTTAAGTAAAAACTGGAACTAAATGAACGAACTAAATCAGAATTGTTGAATAGAGGAACAAAAGAAAAAAATAATTAATTTAACCATTTTTATCGACAGAAAACAAACAAAAAATAATATTAAAACATGAAAAAATCAGATACTTTTTTGCATTAACCATTATCGTTTGCGCATGTGCAAAATCAACGACATCACTGACAATTACAGGTTAGAGTATTGATGAGGGTGTGTTATAATTATAGGGACAGTAACAGGGGTGTGCGTGCGTGTGTGTGTATGGAAGGAAAAGGAGGGGAGGTGTCTCATAGGGCTGGACCCTGGTGGAAATTACGAAATTATAATACTAGTAATAATAGCAGCGTAGTTTCCTCTGCTCCCCACCCCCCTCGGGAAGAATAAATTCATCTACTTGAGACCTAGAAGACGCAGGTTGGGTATTTTTCAGAGGTTAGCGTGACCCCCTCCGGTTTTGTTGTGAATATTCTGTCGCTAATGCTGCTTTTGAGATATCTGTAAGATGTGGCTGCTATCCTGAGGACTAGAAGATTGGTTTTCGGATTGTTTCAATCATTTATGACCGCATCAGCTTAAGTAAGTGACGTTTGACTACTACAGTTATACGCTTTCTTCTGCCGTTCACTCCTATTTTGCTTTGGGATAAGCCATAAAGGTTCCAAGGCGCCTTCATCGGAATTTTTTACGACCAGTCATCCGCAAACCCATACTTCTGCATTTTGAATGACATGTCAGAACTGGCTTCTTAGAATAAAAATCCGATAATTTCTTAGAAAAATGTTCATTACACGTGAATCAACTAAACAGTGAGAGAAAAAATGAGAGTCTTTTTACCCATTACGATTAATAGCGAATAACTTAAACATAATTTCTGCGGAACGTCTAATGCAATATTACTGTATCCCATAAAACTTAAATTTAGCAAGACATTTACTCATAAACATGTAGGAAAGCAAGAATGATACTCCGCAATTGTCATTTAATGTAAATCTTTTATTTTTAGTGTACTGAAATGATGATGCTAATTTAAAACTCCAAATATCAGAACTCTGGATGGGATGACAGTGGTGCCACCTAGTGTCATATTTAAAACACATACGGGTTCTAAATGTCACAGTTTTGGTATCATTTCCATCAATGATAATACACCACGAAGGAGGTCTGAAAATGCCATGAACTCATGAATGGGCCTTTAAAATTTACCGCAATTCTGCCTAATTGATGGAAATGCTAGTCGACCTAGAGAGGACCTCATGAGTTTTCTGCTTGAAAATCTGAACACGGCTCCATCATTATTTCATTCTTTCTTTCGCACCTTGATATTCTGTCGAAACGTCCTCCTGTTCCTCAATGGAACGGAGCATCTACAGTAAAAAAAAAAAAAAACGAGAGAGAGAGAAGGGAAAAAAAACGGAGATGCTTTCATTGGGAAGCGTTAGAAAAATGAAGTGGTGGCTCTCTGCTGACACTTGTGTCTTCTGCCGTCACCTGGAACACAACCTTCCTGCCGTAATCCGCAGATTCCCGCTGTTTATGGCCGCAAAAAGCCCACGGCTGACGGCGGTGGCACTGTCGACGGCTAGCCTCCGCTCCCGACGGGCGGTAGCGCTCCGTCCGTCACTGCGAACTGAACAAAATGAAAACGGGCGCGTTTCACTGGACTTCTACCTCGTTCGTGCGCGCGCGCGCGCGCGCTTTCAGTTCGAAGCAAATGGAGTTAACGGGACGAACGGATGAGGAAATGCAATTGCTGACTTTGTACTTGTGTGTGTTCTTTGTATATAAGATTTACAGGCTCCTTTTTTTTTTTTTTTTTTTTTTTTCTGTGAAAAAATAGTGCCTCTTAGATATCAAAAGGGGCCTTTTTTATATATTGGTCCCATCTATGAAATGTTTAGGGAACTATAAGAACATCAGTGTCGTCTGTAGGGTGCAAATGAGGACCTAAAGAAGGGTACTTAATAAATCCGTTTAAATCATCCCTTTATGGATAACTACAGTGTCTGAGCCCAGAGATAGCTTTTGAAGATTTTTATTTATTAACAGAATCAGTGACGTCACTTTTATATTCCATTACGCTGTTTTGTATAGGACAACGGATCTTATCATATTTCTAACCCACGGAACGTACTAAATATCCAAATAGGCTAATTCTGATTAATATCATAATAAAACTATAGTTTTAATTTCCTTCATACCTGTTTGATATTCGGATAACACATCAATGAGAAGAGTTCAAAATTAATTTGAGTTATTTTTGATTTGTGTCGTTATTTTTGATAACAGCTCTCATGATTCCATGAAAATTATTTGAGTTAACCTTACTCAGTTAAACGATGATTGAGTTTATAATAATTACATAACATTATCATTTTTGATTTGATAAATAAAGAAATAAAACTCTTGCTTAAGCGAGGTTCATGATAAGTTAATGATAATTCTGATTATACAAAGTAAGAAATTAGATCTTGCCGAATTTGTTATTTTTGCAAAAATCAGTGATTCCAGAGAAAAACCATGTGCGCCTACTTGACACACACACACACACACACACACACACACACACACACACACAAGGAATTTCGGTGTGCTCAAATTCTCAGCTTCAGAGATTCCTCCATAGAGATAGAAGCATACTTACTGGGACATAAAAGATGACAAAGGGCTTCATCCCAAGTGCTATTCACACGCAATGTCTAAACACGACAAAGGCAAACAAAATGAATTTGATTATTCAGCACTAGGCATTAGTGATTATACTACGAAAAGTGTATTTGTAACAAACTATTGGCAGTTAAAATGATGGGTCGGTAGGTAAGTCGCTTGACTGGCATTCGATGTTTCCATCTGTAATTAGTTGTCTGTTTCTAGAATGCAATGAATTATCTGTTCTTTGCGTGGATTGTCAGCTGAGCTACCATCACTGGGTATTTTTGATCTTGGATCGAATATAAAACAAGCTACCATTGCCAAGTACTTAATGATATACATGCAGATCATTCAGTTTGACTTCAAAGACATCGATTTCCGCTCATGTTAATTGCCTGTAATTAGCCTCTAAATGATGCGATAGTGTGTGTGTGGGGGGGGGGATTTAAAGGCACTACAACCTAAGCCACAACCAAAGGGGAAAAACAGTGCAATTTCCAGGTTCGTTTGATACGCAATGACTATTAAGGATAGCGACGATTTAGAGTCACAAAAATTTTCTAACTAGAAGAATTAACGTCAAGCATCTAAGCCATCAAGAAAAGGCTCATCGTCTGTCCCACCGCCTGAAGGATCTAACCCTTCATCGAGACAGGTTTTATACCCGCAAGGGGTGGAAATGGGAGAAAACCTTGCTCTTTTCTTGCTTCAAGGTGAACGCTACCAACGCCTTACTGGCCTTCAAGAGTGCATGGGACTAGCAAATAAAAAAGGGGCAAAAAAAAGGCTCTAATCTTCGTTTTTCTCCACAGAGAACATCAAAGCATAAGGTGGCGACATTCATGCAATGTTTAAAATTGCTTAGCCTGACTTAAGTGATGAGTAACTTCACCAAGAACACTATGATATCTTAGTTAGTATAGAACTGTGCCTTTCGCCTGCAATTCTGGAAGGGTCACCATAGGAGTAATGCACTTATTAATGAAGGTCTGTATTTGTGTATTTTAGTATACATTAATCTGTTGGATATTTTAGATACTTTCACTTTTTTTTTTTAATAAAAGTTTAAATTTTTTGAATATATTTCATTATAAAGTGGTCATGACAGATAGAGATGCGGATTAACGATGTTAAATGCGTGATGAAATGCAGAAATTAAATCAGGAAAATTTCAATGCATCATACCTTCTCATCACAGAATTCAGTGCTCCTGGAATTTCTATAAGTTTGGATCACCAAACATTGCTTTTTATTTTTCTATTTTTGAAATAAATTCATAAATTTTCTTTTCATTGATTCGTATTGTAGGAAAAAATTTCCTACAAATAAAATCAGCTATCTTTAGCTGATTTCTAAAATATTGCATTTACTGAGTGGGAAGTAACTGCATGCTTTCCATTATTATTATCAACTATTGATTTCTAATAAGATTTTTCGTGAATGTGTATGTATGATTTGTATAGACTCTATGGCATTGCTGTTGATACTTCGAAAGTTGAAAAATTATGTTAACCTATTCTTAGTTGAAATTAACGATATAAAATACTACTTTTTTTAAAAAAAAAAATCACACATTCAGGATATGCTTTATTCTCATAGCAAAAAAAAAATGAGTTTTTCCTTTTTGATTGATATGAGTTTTTCATTACTGGGATTCGCGATATGCACAGACATCGCGAGCCTATGGAATTATACGATTTGTGATTTAAAACTGTATTTGCAGACTTGCAGATAAAATCAAGGTATCACTAGACTAATATTATCATATTAAAAATAAAAATATTTTATATGATAATATAATATTTAAATTAAAAAAATATTTTTCAAACACAAAATGTAATTAAAATATAACAATACACCATTTATTCTTTCACATGCGTAGTATATATAAAAAAGGTTAAAAAAATATATTTAGCTTAGTGCTGGTCCGGTGGTGGATTAATACCCTTGGAAGGTAATGGATGGCAATGCTGTAGCCAATGAAGGCCTAACTGAGGCTCGGCTATTGCTGTTACCCTCCTGTCATGATCAGAGCTTTAATAGCTCAATAACACCTTATCCATACATTGTCCTCTACAGATAACGGGGAAGATGAAAAGCATTCTTGCTTCGTCCCTTTAAGCCAGTCCTTATAAGGACAAATTTAGCTTATATATATATATATCATCTATCCGATATTAAATTATCAGTATATAAGGACAAATTTAGCTTATATATCATCTATCCGATATTAAATTATCAGTATATATAAGGACAAATTTAGCTTATATATCATCTATCCGATATTAAATTATCAGTAATGTTTATTTATCAGTAATGTTTAATTTAATATCCATAGCAGCAGGAGGATAAGATCCTATTGAATATCCATTGTTGTTCTTCGTATACTTAATTATCCCTCATTACTTCATTTCGGGATTCCGATGGTAGATTTATTCCAATATTTTCATGTACTGAGAATCCTCTCTGATACAACATAGGACAAGCATTCAAATAATTTACATACGAAATAATTTTTCTAGGTAGTACAGCTATTATCAGAATTCTACATAACAAATGCGCCATAAATGTCCTCATTAACGCAGGCTGACTGCTCTGACAAGAGGGAATTATTCGCAGTCCATTGAACACATACTTTTGATGCGTATTCATGTACGAACGTAACAGTGTATACGTGGGGAAGGGAGGATGAAGAGAAAGGGATTATTATATGTAGAACATTATGATGCGCGTGGTCAGACGTGTGGAACGATATGTGAAAATGAAGCGTACAAGTGGTATTGTTCATATCTTTGGTAAACAAAACAAGAGATTGAAAAACAAGCACGCACGCACACGCACGGAGCAAATAGCTCAATAAATGGAAAATATATTGGAAAAATAAATGAAAAGGTGAATTCAAAATAATAGACATGAATATTGAACGAAGTAAAAAGCAACATTTACAAAAAAATAAAAAAAAATCTGATAGTGGATACGATTCTTTCATTTTCTGTTTTTAATGGTTCTGCTGTACTCAATTCTTTTTTTATGATTTAAATAGGTTGAAGCCTTCCTGTTAGATAGAATTATCAAGTTCTATTTAGTTAAATTTCTCCCATAGGCTATCTACAATAAATGATTATTGTGACGTCATTCTCCAAAATTTATAACCACACGTCATTTCCTTCAATGTATAACAATATGCAAGTCTGGCGACCTTATTTCATTATTATTTTATTTATTTTTTATGTTTTTTTTTTTTTTTAACTTCAAACGGAGATACACTCCATTTGAAATATAATTTCGATCCATTTCGCCTACACGTGAAACCCAAATAGTTCACAAAAGTTATTTATTGCTTGCCTCGAGAAAGCATTGAAATTCATTACTATAATTATTGAGTGATAAAGGCAGTACTGATTAGGGTTAACTAGAATCGAAAGATCTGATACTCACATCGTTGTCGTCCAGGTACGTGTAAACTTCTAGCTTGTCTAGTCTGATGGTCCCTTGGAAAGGCAAAAACCGAGTGCCCCGCGGTATTCTTTGGTTGCTCCACACAGATACACCCATTTCGTAGATCTTGTTGGTCTTCCTGTCGCTCTGTCCCGTAGTAAGGACGAGGTTGAACTCTGAAGGAATAACTACACAAGTCTCCATAATGTCTCTTTTTTACCATCGGCCCTCCGAATCCACCTCCCACCGCTTGTGCACAGTTAATTGAGTTTCATAAACACACAAATATAAAAAAATACAGGAGGGGAGAGGACAAAGCATAAATTCTTGTTCGTTCTATAAATTGCTATCTCGGAGTCCGATAGGATCTTAAACATGGACTACCGAAGGGAGCGAACGCGAGTAGAACACAAGATGTTTGGGATGACGTAAGGCACAGTGGCAGGAGACCACGTTTTCACACGTGCGTCCCTTTTCCTCATTACTAGAGATCTGACGGGACAGACGGTGCCCATCCCCACGCTCAACAGGTGGCTACTCACCTGTCCGCTAGATGGCGTACTCGAACGGAGGAGAGAACGAAAGAGGCGCGGGTTTGAAGCTCTGGGCGTGGCCATGACCGTGTTAGACCATGGAAGTCGCTCTCGTTGGCCTAAGGGGAGGGACAGCCGGGCAGCTACGTGTGATAGTTAGCAGATGGACCGGACAGTTTGACGGAGGGAGCGGAGGATTGTTGTGAGCGAGTTTTCAGCCTTGACGAACTGGGACAAGTCGGCTTTCTACGTGCTCTGAATGCTACGCTATCTGTTGTTATTCCTGGCGACGGGTGCCGTTGCTACGCTCGTGCATTGGCAGCGGGATATTAGTTGCCATTAAGAAGAGTATGGAGAGCTCCTGGGAGTTGGAGCCAGAGATAAGAAAGTGCTTATTTGCATTCAGGCAGAGGGTGCCAGGAATTCAAACAAGGAAACACGAAGGATATTATGTAAGATGGAACTTTATCTCGATGATGAAACTGACAAAAACACTCATAATTTCTTCGGATTGAGAAGAGCATCACACTTCCTTTAATTCACTACGGGATTCGATATAATCTTACTTGCACGAAGTGTTAATTCTCACATCAACAATCTACTTCCCAGATGAAATCAATCGAAATAAAAACGTGGATACCTGTAATTTATTTTTCTAAAAAAAATATTTACTCCCATTATCGGGTTAATATCGTGCTAAGGATAATAAGAATATGAATGCTGTGATATTTTCTCTGATACCATCAGAGGGCGCACATTCTGTACTCTGTACTTATCTGCTACTTTGCACTTTTAATCCACACTAAAAGGCCATTTTTATCACAGAGACATCTAGCGGCTACTTATGGTACTGGCAGTTTTCTTATTTATTTATTTTCTTCCTAGGGTCGGGTCGGACTGTACTGCGATTTGTAATATTTAATGAAGAAATGCTGGTATTATTTAATCGTTTCAATGGATTCCACTTCAGTGTTAAAAACGCATCAAAAAAGTTGGGGCTGAAATATCTGTCTGGATATTAATGTAAAAATAACTTCATAATATTGCTCATTAGAATTTGGGAGAATTTTTTTTTATACCAATGCATAGTAGACTAGGATATCCTGCCAAGCATAAGAATTCCTTCTGAAGACCAATCATGGGACTCATTCAAGCTTCAGATTTTTAATACGGAAGATGTTACATTTATACACAAGGAAATGAAAAGCAATTACCATCTGAAGATTTGACTACCAGGTCGGCAGTTTTCTTCTTCTTCTTATTGTGCTATCTTCTATCGAAGGTCAGCGACCATCTTGGCGAACAAACTGCGCTCTTGTGCTAATCTGAGCAGTTGTGCATTGCTCTTTCCTGTCCACGTCTTGATGTTGTCAAACCATGATATTCTTTTTCTTCCTCTAGTTCCTTTGCCATCAATTCTTCCTACCAAAATAGTTTGTAGAAGTTGGTATTTGCTGTTTCTCATGATGTGGCCAAGATATGATGTTTTTCGTTTCTTGATTATTTGTACAAGATGTTTAGCTTTGCCAATGGATTTTAAGACATCTTCATTGGTAATTTTTTCTGTCCATGATATCTTTAGCATTCTTCTGTATAGCCACATCTCAAAGGCTTCGATTTTCTTGATGGTTGTCGCCTTCAATGTCCATGTTTCAACTCCATAGAGCAGAATAGACCACACGTAACATTTCAGCATTCGGCATCTGACTTCCATGTTTAGGTCTTTATTGCAGAATAGTGTTCTCATTTTCATGAAGGACTGCCGTGCAACTTCAATCCTTGTCTTTATATCTATTTCTGGATCCCACCGTTCATTAAGCCAGCAACCAAGATATTTATATCTTGACACTTGATCAATATTTTACCCATTGAGTGTCAGTTTCATTGATGAGACTTTTGAATTTATGAATAATCTAATTAGTGTTTTAAAAAAATAGTTGCATTCATGATGTTTTTTTAAAAAAAAATATGACGATTACTACTCCATTCAGAGGAGCAGAGTAGGAAAGTGGGTTGTTGATGTGCTCCTGAAACTACAAAACTTCGTTCTACACGTGTGTAACTGAATCACGCGGTTAACAAGGGCTAACTGACACAAATTAAACAGTCTCCAATCAACAATGTGCTGTTATTTTCACAACAATAACAAGAAAGAGTTAAGAGCTTGGGTTGTTTGCTTTGACATTATTAATGTAATTGCCTACTGAAACGATAAAGGGGTTTTATATATATATATATGGATACGTAGATAGATAGAGGGTCATGACATCGTTTTGTCTGAGCGGCTTCATTAATTAAAGTAATTCAGGTCGCAGGTGGCGAATTTTTTTTTCTTTCTCCGCACAGTCAAGCCGAATACGACAGCAGCAGAGTAAGACGAGAAAGCATTTTGTCATTTCCCGAAGGATCAACTCACAAACAGACAGGTTTGGTGTGTTCGCGTACCTTGCCCTTGTGATTAATTGTCACCACATTTCGGAAGGAGTCTTCTATTGACGAAAACTGGAAATCCGCTTACACTAATGAGCTCTCGGTGACAGCTGCTTGAAGTTCCGATTGACACTGCGGAAATGCCGGGCCGTAAATTTTGACACTTTCCCGTTCTTATCACACATTAATGAGCGAGAGATGTGAATAAACGGGAATGAAAAGGGGAAGAAAATGGCATAAAAACTAAACTAAAGCGAGAAGAAACAAATATTGTTGAATGGATCGAGCGATAAAAGCGAGACAAAGAGGGGAAGATGTGGAGGCATGATGAGATTAAGGAGGAGAGGAAAGCAGAAATATCGAAATTATTAAATCCATTGATGAATAAAGAAATGAGAAAGAAAACCTAGAGGAAGAAACACACCGGAAGATGAAGATAAATAATAGCAAGAGAAATGCAATCAAAAGAGAGAAAGTGATAATAAAGGGATGCAGAATGGATGGAAAGAAAAAGAGGAGAAGAAATACATATTTTTGAGTGGAATAATGAAGAGACAGAAAATTGAAGATATTAATAATATAAGTAACAACAGAAAGAAGGGGCGAGAGAGAGAGAGATTGGAAGAGTTTACTGAGGGAAAGAAGAGAATTATAGCCTTTTCTTTTTCTTTTTAGCATCTTTTCTTTAAGATATATGTATTAAATATATGTTTTGACACAACCTTAACAGAGGGCGACCCAAAAACTAATTAATTCAGAATTGCTTTCTGAATTAATTATGTGAAATAAAGTATATTTTTTATGTAAAAAATATACTTTATTTCACCGGTTAGTATCTGGCGGAACAAGGACGTAAGACACAGTTCACCCTTTTCTCTTTTTGAAAGCTTTCTATTCAGATCGCGATCACGTGACATAATATAAAGGCAGGTAAGCTACTTTAGAATGATTCTCCGCATATATATAAACCTAATTACGCATCCGGTTTAGTGAAACTTACATAAATACAAGATCTAGTAGCGTGCGTTTTTACTGTATTCTATTTTTAACGTTGTTGCTGCGTTGGTTCATCTGAAACTAACTTAGAACAGTCGAGCATATGTTTATATCACGTTCATCTTACGCGTGAAAAGTTAGTTGAAGAAGAAGAAGAAGAAATGACGGTAATCCCATGAAAAGTCATGTTTGCTGGTTACTGTGTGTCCTGTAAGTTACGCCTTTCCAGCAATTGCTGTTTTGGATCTTCCAGGTTTTTCGTATTTTTTACAACACTTGTTTTCAAATGTATCGTTATTATCGGTCTAATCTTATGGAGGTAAAAGTTAGGGGGGGGGAAATAAAATTTTTCTGAAGATTGGGTAACATGTTGATCTTCATCTCAATATTAAATCTCATTCTTCACAATCAAATGAACGAACAGAACACCCTATACATTATAATAGAGTGTTTTACTATGCAAATTGTTTTTTCAGGATGAGACACTGAATAATTCTGGCTAAATATTTCTTCACAAATTATATAGGGAGAAAAAATCAAATTCTAATACTCTTTTCAGCTCTCGCACATTTATTTTTTTCATGGAATTTTACAGACCACTCTAATAATAGTGTATTCATAGTAATTTAAATGATATTTCCATTCGGTGATATTCGAATAATATAAAGGTCGTCCATGTGAAATCTTATCTGTTTGTATTTAATGCTGTGATAAGAAAAAAGGGAGAAAATAAGAGAGAGATTAGTTGAAGAACGCTTTTTGTTCGCAAAATATATTTGACACTAGCGACACCTATTTTTTGTCTCTCTAAACATTAATGGTCAATCGCTATCATTCATCGTAATTTTCTTTTGATGGCGGAAAGTTAGGTTTCCGTGCTATCAAACAACCTAATAAGAATCAAAAAAACATCCGTTAGTAAAGATGGGGATTCTTGCTTGGCACGAGCGGGATAAACGGGGATGAACATTTATTACCAGGTGATGTGCCCTTAATAATATATGAAGCTTCTAAAGTAAAGTGCTGGAGATCCTGCCAGGACCAACTTTCCATTGCTGAGAGCAGTTCGTGCCGCTTAAGTTAGCTTCGGGTACTTTATCCATGGGTCCTGGACACTTGGCAGGCAGGTGCAGTAACAACCTCCAATTACTAGACACTCTAATCCCTAGCCGGCTTCGTTGCACTCGTTTTTGGTAATTTTGAAAGTGCACAGAAGTTGTTTATCTTCGGCGATAAGCAAGAAGTAAATTACTGGCTCACATTATCGCAGACAGGAAGACGTGAAGAGACAGATTCACACAAGGTGGGGGGTGGGGGGGGTAAAAGAAAAAGGAAAAAGAGACACACACACACCGTAAGAACTACACGAAAAAAAAACATACTGCGATGATTGGTAGGAAATAAGTAGATTTGGTTTATTGTAAAACAATTAAAAAAAAGGATATAAATAGAACAAAATAGAAGATGGAGGATAGGTATAACGATAGAATAAAGTTTAAGATGATCGAAAGGAAATGAGAGAAAAATGGTGAGTGGAGAATAAACGGGGTACGATTTAATTCAGGTATTCCTGTAAAAAGTACAGCTGATGAAAGAAAGAAAAAGGAAAATAGTGAGAAATTAAATAAATCTAAAAAAAATGACAGATAAGCAGATGGAGAGAGTGATGGTGAATGAAAGAAAAAATGAGAGTTCAAAAGTAGAAAATAGATAGATAGATAGATAGATAGATAGAGAGAGAGAGAGAGAGAGAGAGAAATGAAAATATAGATAGTGTGAATGAAAGAAAGGATAAGAAAAGAGAATGAGAGAAAAATATAATTGAGGAAGAGAGATATACATATATATAGAGTGCGGAAGCGAAAGAAAAAAAGGAATAAATAAAAACAGAAAATGCAAAGAATGAGGGAGACAGAGAGAGAGAGAGAGAGAGAGAGAGAGAGAGAGTATAAAGGACATATAAAAAGGTGATGAAAGTAAAAACATAAAGAAGAAAAAGAAAGAAATATGTCCAGGCGGATATATTCTTATAATTTCTTTAAAAATAAAAATATAAAAATACTGATCTATTATTGTTGAATACTCTTAATAATTGGAAATTTTGCAGTATTTAATTATGTAATCAACTAACATGCTAGAGAAGTCGTAACCACTACTCGCATGTCCGCAGAAGAATTTCCATCATTCCACTCCTCATCTAAAGTACACAATTGTTTATGAAAATATTAAAAAACGGAAAATCAAAAGAAACACTCGAACGCAAGTAGATTAAATTTAGCTCAATAGCATGACAACTGATAATTGAGAAATTTCGATGGGAGAAAGCCAAACGATGCACAAGAAGAAGACGGTATAAACAAGCATTAAAATAATTAAATGTACAGCTAGAGTGGGTTATTACGTTCATCATCCCTACAGTGAGAGAAAGGCATAGTCAACCCGAAAAACTTCTGTTGGAACTTCTATTTCCTCCTTTTATATTTTCCACTATATTGGATAACTGGAAATGATGAATGGAGGAAATTGCAAGTGTAAGCTTCGACATACGATATCGCTATTGTGACAAGAAGCATCGCCAAGTTTTCTGTAATTTGTCATAAGTTCTGAAATAGCCATCGGACTTCTGAAACCACTGTAGTGAAAAGCAGCTATTGATGTATCCCCCCCCCCCAGATGTTTTGGAAATTGTGGCTCGTGTCCTGGTCATAGATCCCTTCCCATTGCACCTCGAGGGATGCGAAGGTAAATGCTGCATCTCCATAAATAAACTCACAAAGTAACGAACACACTTCTAATTTCCTTAAAGCAATTAGCTTGACGCATGCGCAGTGCAGTCATCGTTACCGGAAGTTTTCTCGGAAAAACCGCCGTTGCCGGTAGAAAAACAGTAGCTCTTCTACCCATCCTCGAACTGCCTCCTAATCGTTTCCATCACAACCGCAAACCTTATCCCGATGGAAGCACGAGCGAAAGCTACAAACATCTGCCCCATTCGGTTGCGGCGGCGGCGGTGGCTGGCACCGTGCGTGACGAACAGCGGAAACGTCAAGGGAGGAGACATCCGTTTTGCTGACTTTTTTCTTTCTTTCTTTTTTTTTTTCCCCTACAGGAGGATTGTTATTCCACAGAGGTCGGTTTTAGCCGTCGCACCGGCACACTTACTGCCAGAAGGGAGGAACAAAAATTTGGTGTCACCTGTCTCTGGTGGTGCTATCAGTTCGCGCGCGACAGACTACTACTCCAGGCAGGTGGATATGTGTTTGTTCGGGCAACTTTCTAACGCTTGGCTGCCGCGAGACTGCGCGGTTAAAGAATGGTTTTGGAAATCGTTATTTTGATGTTCGTTTCATAATGTTACCGTTAGGTGGCGCAGCTATACCAGTATTTGCTAAATAATGCTTTTTTTTTTTCACGATAACCAAATTATTCAATAAAAACTGAATGGTAAATGAGGACGGAAAACATCTTTATGTTTTGTTATGTTTTATTATTAATCATAAGTTTCGAATTTTCTGTGTGACAGTTTTATTTCAAATAAAACTTTATTTACCGAACTATTATAAAAATCCACTTATAACACCCTCGGCCGAATCGAAAACTTATTACGTAGGAAAATTATGATGACACCAGTATTTGACAAAATAATTTTATGGGACAGGTTTATTTCTGTTTATTAAATCATCCTACTAGATGTGCATAAACCCAATATAAAAAGAATATGAACTATTCCGGTTTTGTATCTGAATAGTTATTTGTATTAGCTATTTATAAATTTATTATTTGTTTAAACTTCTAATTGTAAAAGTGATAATATTTGTTGTTTATTATAATATTGTATTTAAAAAAGTAAAAAAAAAATTCAATAAATAAAATGATCCCAAGTTTTTTAGAATATGCTATGACACCATTTTGTTTTTTATAAAATTAAAATTAAAAATGTTCTTTCAATGTATTAGCCAGATCGGACACTGAGAAATGAACAATCGGCCGTGAGATGCGGTGATTGATTCGTTCAATCCAATACCCTTGGAGGGTAATGGATGGCAATGCTATAGCCAGTGAAGTTCTAACTGAGGCTCGGCTATTGCTTGTTACCCTCCTGCCATGATCAGAGCTTTAATTGCTTAATACCATCTTATCCCTACACTGTCCTCTACAGATAACGGGGAATATGAAAAGCATTCTTGCTTCGCCCATTTAAGCCAGTCCTTATAAGGATAAGGATTAGCCAGATCGTGGAGGAAGGGAGAGAGATAGACCGTGAGATGCGTGATTAATACCCTTGGAGGGTAATGGATAGCAATGCTGTAGCCAACGAAGTTCTCACTGAGGCTCGGCTATTGCTGTTATTCTCCTGCCATGATCAGAGCTTTAATACCTCAATAACACCTTATCCGTACACTGTCCTCCACAGATAACGGGGAAGGCGAAAAGCATTCTTGCTTCGCCCCTTTAAGCCAGTCCTTATAAGGACTAGCCAGATCGTTTGCCTGAAGACATCATGAACTTGATCAGAGACAAAAACAGAGCTAGGAAAAGATTCCGTAACACGTGTGCACCACAAGATAAAACAGCTCTAAACAGATTAAATGGGGCAGTAAGTGATGCACTCAAAGCTCATGAAGACCAAGTATGGGAAGAAAAGTTAGCCTCCATTTCACCTACTGATCACTCCATCTGGACTACTGAAAAATATCAGAAACAAAGACAGATCCCTTCCCCCAATATTCTCTGACCGGGGCCTTGCTCACACAGATGTAGACAAAGCAGAAGTTATAGCATACAATTTAGAGGAGCAATGCAGGCCTTCGTATGGAAACCTTGACTTTGACCACATATATAAGATTCACAGCAAGGTCAGACACTCACTCAAACTTCCTATCACCAGCACTGACCATATTGCACCAACATCACCTGCTGAGATATATGACATTATTAAAAAATTAAAGAACAAAAAAGCTCCTGGGCCAGACGGCATTACTAATCGGGTGATTAAACTTTTGCTCCGAAAAGCAGTATTGCACCTGACTACAATTATAAATGCAATCCTAAGTCTTCACTATTTTCCTTCCACCTGGAAAATGTAATTCCTATACATAAGCCAGGCAAGGATCCTCATCTGCCTCAAAATTATCGTCCAATCAGTCTCATCTCCAACCTAGGCAAGATTGCGGAGAAGGTCATCCTCGCATGTCTTCAAGCCTCAATAAATGAACTAGACATCCTTCCTAAAGAGCAGTTCGGCTTTCGGCAATACCACAGTACTACTCACCAAATCCACAGAATTGTGGAATACATTACTACCAGCTACAACTGGCATCAATACACGGTTGCTGTTTTCCTTGACCTATCCAAAGCATTTGACAAAATATGGCACTTTGGATTGCTACATAAATTTATCTCAGCTGGTATCTCAATGAAATTTACACATTTAGTTAGTTCATATCTGCAAAACAGGATCATGCAAGTCAAGATTAACGGCACTACCTCATCTCAGCGACCCATCTTGGCTGGAGTACCACAGGGATCACTACTGGCTCCATTGCTATTCTCTGTATACATGTCTGATATCCCGCACAACCCAATGACATTCATCATGGCCCTGTATGCAGATGACACAGCATTATTAGTCAGATCTCTTCGACCACATTTCGTTACTAGAAAACTTCAAGAAAACCTTCTAAAATTAGAAAGATGGTTCTCCAAATGGAGACTGCAAGTAAATCCCCTAAAAAGTTCAGCTATTCTCTTCACAAAAAGGTCGATATCTCTAGGAGACATCTTATTATTCAACACCAAAATTCCCTGGCAGACGGAAACAAATTACTTAGGTGTCGTCCTCGACAAAAAATTAACTTTTAACCAACACATCAAGGCTACATGTACAAAGGCATCTAAAGCCATCGCTCAGATCTACCCCTAATAAACAGAAGCAGCAAGCTAAACATCAGAACCAAACTGCTTTTATACCAGCTGACGATTCGTCCTATAGTTACTTATGCTTATCCAGCCTGGAGCCAAACCTACACTACAAATATTATCAAATTGCAATGGATTCAGAACAAACGCTTGAGAATGATCGTAAATGGTTCGTCAGAAATCACCAACTTCACCGACATACAAATATTCCTTATGTCTTCTCCTTCTTGCAGACTTTAGCTGCAAAGTTCTTCCTAAAGACGTTCACTCATCCCAATGATCTAGTTCAGCAAGCTGTAGCCTATGAGCCTACAGATACATTCAAACACAAAAGACCAAAAGCCATTTTAACTTCCTTCAGTGATGTATAATCTCCATGCCCATTCTGGGCGAGCAAACTGCTCATAATATTTTCCCTCACTGTGACCGTGACAGACAACGTAGAATATGAAAAGCTTTTCGCTTCATCCCTTAAGTCATAAATGTCAATTGTCAATTGTCAATAATATAATATATAATATATGGGCAGGGAGTTTGGATGCAAAGTGACCCAGGGAGTGTGGATGGCAATGCTGTAGCCAATGAAGTTCTAACTGAGGCTCAGCTATTGCTGTTACCCTCTTGCCATAATCAGAGTTTTATAGCTCAATAACACCTTATCCTAACACTGTCCTCTACAGATAACGGGGAAGATGAAAAGCATTCTTGCTTCGCCCCTTTAAGCCAATCCTTATAAGGACTATAAGGATTAATATATGTATTCTTTTTAATATATGTACTGTGCTTTTTTTTTTACTTTTTTAATAGATGGTACATGTTTTCTGATAAATAAATATCTTAAACCTACGTGTAAAAGCGAATTTTAGAAAAGTCTATACTACCTGATTCTCTGAATCCTTTTACTGATCAGAATGTAACGGGATGTTTTGTCTTGGCGAAAGATCTTTAGGTATTAGATTTTGTCCAACCAGTCTGAGACTACCACCCCAATTAGGACTTCTTAGATTATCTCATCCTTAACTGATCCATAGTAGCAGTGTATTGATTTACAGTTTTTCGTGTGCGGAATTCGTATTGAAAATTCACTGGTTTGTTGATGACCATAATGTGCTTCTTTTTTGATTCTACAAACACTGTACTGCATAAATCTACAGCCACTAAAACATATACATCTTCATATATAACTTTATATTATTTTTTACCACAAAAGCGTAAGTGGACCAGATTGATACATCTTTTTAGGATAGATAAACTGCTATAAAATTTATTAATACATGGTTTATGAATTTACGTCACACGCGAAGGGTAGGGAGAGGGAGGTTAGTGGAGCGTGAAGCCGAATAAAATCTCTTAGCTCTCTAGCACTTTTTTCATTTATTTAACACCACCGCTGGTTGTCCATACGTTTTCTTCAACGGGTTTCTGATAATCTTGTTAACTTTCTTGCTTACAAATACTGTTAATTTCTTACTAAAAATAAATCATTTTATGCAGTCTTAACGTCTTATTTTAGGTGGGAGATGAAGGTCATTGCCCTGTGTGAGACCACCAGCACCACCGCTGTAGATTACGGATTATGTAAAAAACATCAAAATATACAGAATTAATAAAATATAAAAAAATAAGCAAATTCCTTTTGGAAATTAATTTTGAACCGATAGATTCAAAAACATAGAAACAGGTCAAATAGCAATTAAAAAAGGAGTTATGCAAGGCTGTCCATTGTACCTTATTTATTCAACCTGTACCTAAAAGAAGTAGTAGACGAAGGACTACAGATGTGTGAAAGTATAACTGTAAATGGAAGAAATATAACACATTTAAAGTATGCTGATGACATAGTTATCACTACAGACATCCAAGAAAAATGAGAAAATATCCTGACCAAGCTGGTTTGGTCATGTTTCTAGAATGAACCCAGAAAGACTACCAAACATACTATTAAATGGTAGAATTGAAGGACAGCCCAGCAGAGGAAGACCAAGAAAGAAATGGATTGACAACATTAACGAAAGCACCCACTTAAATTCCATAATAGAACTTCATAAAAAGACAGCAGACAGAAAGAAATGGCAAAAATTCTTTGAAGAACTCAACCCGCCATGAACGGAAGAGAAGAAGATTCAACTGACAGTTTATTGCGAAAATCGCATCTTGTATTTCGATTTTTTAAATAGTACAACATATCACCGATATACTTATTTTGGCTAATAGAATGTGTTGACAGTTTCATCCAAAAGTTAGCCATAATATAAAATAAAACATAGTTTGCTATTTTCCAATAAGATAGTATAAACCGCACTGCATGCTATAAATCTGCTGAAAAGAATATAAATAAATCCACGATATTTCCGGTTTCAGTGTAAATGACGTAGAATTACTAGCATCATAAATCGCCATCCAAATCTCACCGCAGAGGCAAAAAAAAAAAAAAAAAAGCCAAGTTCAGATCATTACGTTGAAGAGCTATCTGTACGTCCACTGGAAAAGTTCACTAAATTGTCGCACAAGTCGGGAGATGGATAGCCTCGCTAGTGCAACGACACACTTCTTTTTTAGTGTGTATTGGCAACGCAGAAAGCTATCTGAGATCGCGAACATTAACCTCCTTTAAGTGTTACTCCAAACAGCTTCAGCAATTTGGGGTAAACAAGTGATTTTTCTTATACAACTCAGGCTGGGAGGCCGCCATTAATAGATAATATTCACTTCCACTGCAGACTTGGAAAAGAAATAATTCACAAAATAGTTTATGCTATGCCCTCTAGCAGTGTAATCAGTAACTACTAATTAAATGAGTCTCACTGTGGGAATTCTCAGGATAGAATTACTATGTACTTAAAATGTGACATTAAATTATTTATGTATTTTTTTTATTTCATTTTATTTATTTAGTTAGTATTTTAGGTCTATGTGGAATCTAGAGATGTTATTCACCTGATTTTGGTATTTTTAATTTATGGGTAACCTCCTTTTAATGATTTATCTCAATAAATCGTCATATAGAAAAAATAGGCTAAAACTTTAGTCATAAATTAGTCGTTACGAAATTTAATTATAACGTTTCATATTATAGAGTCTTACCTTTAAAATTAAGCACTTAATTCTTTCCTTTCTATTTGATTTATGCTTTCAACATAATCTAAAAATAAGCTTTAATAATTCGCTCATCAATCTACTTTGGTTTTCTATAATTAGTAATGAAGGTTAGCAGTTAATAAAAAAAAAACAGTCATATAAGTGAATTTTCGCAACGATTTACTAAATCAAGAATTTGAATAAATACCATCAATGAAAGACTATCATGCACACACACACACACATGTATCTGCATATATTAGTCAAAAAAGGACCATCAGAAAACAATCATTTCATTCTTTCGAGATGTCGCTTTGAATTATCCTTATCATAAATCAGTATTATCTAATAGAACTCGGCTTATTTCGCATTCAAACAGACACGCCATCTACATTTTAACAAATAAAATGCAACTAGCAGACTTACTGAAAACAGAATATTGTAATGTAGGTAATTTACGTTTTTTTAAAAGCACGAAAAATGAAAATTATAATAGAAAAAAGATGGAAGAGAGTAAACTATTGCCAGGGTATTCTTATATATATATATAAGAATTATTTTTCATATATATATATATATTTGAGATAAATAAACAAAGCTTTTTGATTGCTTCATGCGCACTTGATAAAGAAATTTATAATGACGTCATTGTAGTTCATTAATGCGCATGCTCCCTTCTCAATCGCCATTTTTTAGTTTAGATATCACTTCTGGGACATTTCTTTCATACACTGTCTTCTTCAATCAGAAGATTGTGTACAATTATTATTATTTTTTTTTATGACGAGAATTCACAGAACAAAAAACCTTAATTATTACTAAAAGTTTTATTTCAACTATTTAACTTTCAGTTTGGCTGTAGCTTAAAAAATAAAAATAACAATAAAAATTAAATAAAACCATCGGATTTATTCGGCTGGTTTTATCACAATAATATTTAAAGCACTCAAAAGAGTTTCCTAAAAACTGTATTCTTCTTGATAACACTTTATACATTTCTCAGAAAAAAAATACTGTAATGGAAATGAAAAAAAAAATGCTTTTCATTTATTCGAAGGAATGCTCATGTTTTTTTTTTTTTTTTTTTCTTACAAGAATTACGCATTTTTACAAAAGCAGATTAAACTGTTTTTCAACTAATTATAATTCAGAAGGTCTCTAACGTCATCCTTCATCCCAAATAAAGTAATTTTATAACCTCAAAATCGTTAGGTTGGCAGTTTATACCTTCGTTATAATCTTCATCATCTCGTTGTGCTCATCGTCGTTTTCATGATTATCATCATCATCATCATCGCAATGTAAAATCTAGATATGTTAACAGTCTTAATTATACGTATATTTATTTGTATGTGAGCTTGTGCGTTCTTCCTTGAACATTTCCATTATTGATGAAAGATCTTGTGTATACTGAGGATATTTTACGATCTCAATCAGCTGAAAAAACATTTGCACTCCTCTTTTCCTGATCTGGGTTCATTTCTCTGCAATAAAACAGGGCCACAAATGTGAACACGTTGAAATCGTTAGTGAAAATATGCCTTGTAGCTTCAGTAAGTCCACTCTGGATTCACTGAAGCTGGATACACTTTGGTGGTTGTCTCACACCAGAGAGAAATGATTTGTCGCTGGACGTGGATTAAAAAAGTTCCATGCTTCGTCTCCAGAGTCCATGGTTTCCAGAAGTACAAAATGGAATGTGATGGTCACATACTATAATTTTTATTCTTGCTTTATTTGGATTTTGAATTCTAATAAAGTTTCGTGTAAAATAAAACCTGTTTTTATTGAGATCCGTCGCTAACAATGGGCTTAAAATTGATCCAAACGAAGAAATTCGTCAATTAATGCTATTGATCATTTATAACTAATATAATTACCGTAATTAATATTAATAAAATTTATTGTTAAATCACATTTATTAATAAAACATTTACAGGTTCATTGTAATAGGAACAACAAATGCTTTGGTCTCTAGGCGCAGGATCTATTATCTACCCTGAAGGCCAAACGTGTAATTGTATGTCAAAATAATCCACATTACCAATGATCTGAAATGTTACTGGTAATCCGATATATTATTGTCAGGATTTAAGAAAGACAATAGCGGAAGACTTTTAGCATTATTTGGATATTATTTTAAAATTATAGTATAACAATAATAGAATTTATTGTAAGTATTAATACAGTTTAAAATTTTTTTTAAAAATATTATATAAAGAAAAATCTTTGAAATATAATCAGAATATCAATACACCATTTTTTATAATGCTTAAAAGTAAGTTAATAAATTCAGTTTGGTATTTCGTACACCCAATTAAAATTTTACGCATTTTTGTGGTTAATCTTTTTAAACTAGTTTTTTTTTTCTATTTTAACTCGTAATGTTATGTTGTCATTTTCATAATGCGATTGACAAAACTCAAATGCTGTATTTAATCCAAATTCGCTCTGTCCATGACGAAGTTAATTATAGTACATAGTTGTTAATCTGAGGGATCGACTGACCCACTTTGACCATGCTAGTAGACGCCCACGTATAATTACATAAGCTAGCAGAGAAACTTCTCTTTACACAACAAGTTTTTGTTTTCCCTTTCTGACAACTGCTAACAATCATTACTCACATCGGTAACGTTCCCACTCAACTCCATTTTTGTTGTGAGAGACAAAACAAAAAGCGGGTTTATCAATGAAATTGGCATTGAACCGAGCAATGCGCATTTAATATATCACTGGGTGTATTAACCGGTCATGCACTTGACACTACGCGTGTTAAAAATGACAAAAGTTTGTTATTCGAGGGATCTGACAAAGGGGAAGACAATTTGAATAATTATTTAACAGTGAAACTCTTTATCTAAGTGATAACTGGTTTTAGATATTTGTTTTGTTTTCGGTCTCGAGACAGTGTCTGGAGAAATTGGCACTGTTTTCATACTTGGGAGGTTTGGAGGTTATTTATGGATGATGGAAATGTAAGACATGTAATTTTCAACAGAACAAAATTTCAAAACAAAACAGAAGGACCCGTTCTCTGTAAACAACATTCCAACGATCAGATACACTACTTGGACAAAATATCGGGATAATTCGACACTAGTTCTCAGGTATGCGATTATTATTTATATGCGTAATGTGGAAGATTATTTTAATGGTAATCGTGACTGCGCTTTTCGTATAGAAATGATTTCGAGCATTGAAGATGAACTGGTAAGGTCATAGGATGGTATAAATAGAAAGTAGTGTGGTATGAATTTAGAAAGAGCTATCACCAATAGGAATGAACAGCAGACTTGATGGAATGTCTCAAGTTAGTTTAAATTAAGTCATGTTGTGACTTGATTTCTAGGAGCATGGAGCCCGCAAAATTGGACTATTTGGAAGCAATGAGGCGAATTTAAACCATTGCACCCATCTTAGCATTGACCATTCTAGACCATCAAAGGTGTCTTGAGGTATTCTGTACCTACTAGATATAATAACGTCCCGGAGATGTGCGAATTAGGTAGACACTGGTAGGCTACAGGCGGATGCTCTTCCGATAATTTCACAAATCATCTAGGAAATTCAGATCAAGAGAATTAGACCATCAGAGTAGCATATGAAATTCTTGGATATGTTCTTTGATCCATTGGGCAGCATTGTCACCATATAGGGCAATAATCAATCCGAAACAATATATATTAGAGGTCAAAGTCTGTTCATTGGGGGAATGCGAAGACCCAGAATGTTCACCAGAATAATCCTTATACCAGGATACCGCCACTACCACTGGCCCATTTCCAACAGTGCAGTCGGATGGGAGGGAAACAGGTTGGATGGTAAATATCGCAAATAATCTAACTTAATGTTTTTTAATGGTTTATTTTATCTATTTATTTTTTAAAATTTAAATACTGTCTTTAAATCTGAAACTCATTTCAGAATATAGGCATTGTGGGTCAAGATATTTTGAAATTGGCATGTTATGAATATTAGACATTAAATTAATATTTTTATGCATATTAGATATAAAATGAGTCTCGCTATGGACAATTAATGTTAGTTTTCGAACCTAGCTTGAAACCTAGTATAATTTTATTTTTTCATCCATTTCATTAGCTTAAATCGAAGAAATATGAAATGAGAAAATTAAATAACCCAAAGGTCATATTATTTTACATATGCACAATTACTGTGCATATGTAAAATAATACTTTATCTTTTCCATATTAACACACCTTTAGTATGTAATTTTGCATTTCTTTGAATTTGTGTTTTATATTTTATTATTGAGTATTATTATTTCATATTTATTTATGTTATAAAGAATAATATCTATCTTAGAAATTTTATAATATTTAATAACAGCTTTATTTAGTAATATAAGCATATATCAATTAAAACTATTATTAATTATATTTCCTCAATGTTTTTGATTTTATAACGACAAGTTTTCGTCTTTGATATGAAAATCGAACCCATCTGAGAACATGCGGCCATTTCCTTTACGAGTTTACTCTTAAATCAGTGAATGCAACAACTAGAGCCATCTATCGGAAGTCGATTGAGTTTTTTCACAAAAAACTGTACGTACAAGGAAACTGTTTTAACTTTTATAAATTACCACCTGTTTATGATCTATTTACATACAACAATCATAATTAATGATACAGCAATGAAATGATGAAATAAACATTAAATAATAATAATAATGATGATTAAATACTTTTCTATGGAGAAACTCTGTAATTCACTTTTGATAATATTTCTAATTTATGTTTGCCAATGAATATTCAGTGACGTAATTGGACGCTTTTTCTCGCACGTAGAACGTTATTGTTTCAAAGGGCGAAGCAAAAATGCCTTTTATACTCCTCGTTATCTGATATCTAGATGCAATGAAGGGAACAAATTTATTAACTGTTAGCTCTTCCTGTGAGGGCATGGGGGTTACATATCTTCACTTGATATCAGGCTTTAGGTCTTTTATGTTTATAGAGGCTTAAAGGGGCGAAGCAAGAATGCTTTTCATCTTCCCCGTTATCTGTAGAGGATGGTGTAGGGATAAGGTGTTATTGAGCTATTAAAGCTCTGATCATGGCATGAGGGTAACAGCAATAGCCGAGCCTCAATTAGAAGTTCATTGGCTACGGCATTGCCATCCATTACCCTCCAAGGGTATTAATCACCGCATCTCACGGTCGATTCCTGTCTCAGAATCCTATACGAGTTGCCAACAGGTGTACCACCTTATTATTGAATTACTCTGGATTTAGAGTAAGATGTTGGAAGTTTTTTCCCACTTGGTCAGACTGTAATAAATTTAGTTTAAACCTTTACCTATGAGTTGGTAGTGGCCCTTCCCTTAATGCATAGTTTATACATGTCCGCAAGTGCTTTGCATTATGGGAGATACTGATACAAGGAGGGATGAGAACTTGGTCCACTTTTACCACGAGTTGCCTCATCCTGAAGATACTTCAAGCGCAAACTTTGTTTGCTTACACTTGGATAAAGGATTAAACTAAATTTATTATAAGAATATTAGTGTTGGAGGTATGGCTCCAAGCTGGAGAAGCATATGTAATTATAGGATGAATCACCACCTGATAGAGAAGCAGTTTGTTTCTTGTGTTTAATTTGCTATTTTTGTTAACCGGGGGCGGGGGGGAATAGCGTTGGGTGATGGCTTTAGATACCTTTTCACATATGATCTGAATATGGTTGTTGAAGCTTAAGTTTTTGTCCAGCAGTCCCGAGATATTTGGCTTCTGTTTACCATGGAATTCTGGTATTAAACAGAAAGATTTCCCCTTTAGCTAGAGATGCTAAAGGGGACATGGAGATGCTAATCATCTAGTGAAGAGCACAGCTATACTCTTCTGAGGGTTAACTTGTAATCTCCAAACCCAGATTGTAGACTGAAAGCAGAATCGGGGCCAGTAAGGATCCTTGTCGAATCCAGAATAAAATACGACGTTGGGTTGAAACAGTTCCGTTTATCTTGACGTGCATTGTCTTGTCCATGAGATATTATTTTATTAACAGTACACCATTTTCCACGGAACATTAGCGGTAATGAGTTTATACAACAGGCCATAGTGCTAAATTTTGTCAAAGCTTTTGCGATGTCTAAGAATACAGCTCCAGTGTGTTATTTCCAATTAAATCCCTTGATGATATACTCTATCAATCAGCATATTTGTTCGGTGGTGCTATGATATTGGTGAAATCCAAATTGTTCTTGCGGGATGATTTTTAGTTTGTCTACTGAATCTTGGAGTCTGGAGAGGATGATTTTTTCAGCAATTTTTTCTAGATTTGAAAGAAGCAAGCTAATAGGATGACAATCTTGAGGTAGATGTGGATCTTTACCCGGTTTTTTTACTGGGATTATGTCAGTAATTTTCCAAGAGGAAGGAAAATATTGTATTCTGAGGATTGCGTTAATTATGTTAGTAAAATGCACAATAGCTCAATGAGCAATAATTTGATAACTTTGTTTGTAATGCCATCAGGACCAGGTTTTTTTTTTTTTTTATTCTCAAGGTTCTTAATGATGGCAATTATTTCCGCTGGTGAAGTAGGCGTGATGAATCTGGAACTGTTGTCAGAGAGTTTTAGGGTGCATCTGACATGGCGATGAATTCTGTATGTATGGTTGATATTTAAGTTTTCATATGCTGGTCTGCATTGATTTTCTAAATTCCTTACTATGGCTTCTACTTTTTCTGCATCCGTATGTGCAAAGCCCAGTCTGATTGGAGAGTGGGAAGAGATTTACTCTTGTTTCCTCAAGAGTTTCCAGATGGAATTATCAGCAGGGGGGAAAAGATGTTAACTTATTTTCCCATAGTTGGTTTCTGTGAATTTTGAGAGCATCTCTGACTAAGCTATTCAGTTTGTTGGGAATGTTTTTGTCTTGAGGAGCACTTGTGTTATGATATCCTTTCTCTCTTATTAAGTTCATTATGCTTTCTGGAAGACAATTGAGCTTAAGGGCAACTGTAGTTTTGGTAACTACTGTTAGAGCTTTTTATTGCTATTTCAACTTCTTCCTTAGATCTTATACAGGGAACAGGGCCAATATATTCCTGAAGTACTTTAGATAATTTTTCCCAATCTATAAAAAAGTAGGGGATGGTAGTCAGTTGTTTCTGTTTTCCAAGCTGAAGGTGAATGGGATTATGATCTGACGATAGTTCATTTAATATTCTGAGGCTGTACTCGTAGTTAATATTCTGTAGAATGGCAATAAGGATATCAGCAGTGCCAGAAGGACTGTAATGAGTTGATTCAGTGGGACCTGTCACAACGGAGTGGTTAAGTCATGTGTAATTGAAAAGGATGCGGTCTTTTTGTTGTTAGTTCTACTGTTCCATGATGAATGTTTGGAGTTTAAATCTCCAGTAATAATGATGGGCTCCCTAACACCAAGGATGGCATCCAAATCAGAAATTAGCAAAGTCCTTGTCAGTGAGTTGTAGGCAGCGTAGATTTTAAATTTTCCAGCTGTGTTGGTGTGAACGTCAATGCCCGTAATCTCTAGGTTAGCGGTTGGAGGGTTGGTTAATGAATGTAATTTTTAATAAAGATTGTTGTGCTACTGCCTCTGTAGTCTAGTCTGTCGTTTCTGTGGAGCTGGTATCCTTTAAGCTTAGGCTTTTCTGCAGGTCTTAGATGGGTTTCGTTTATTAAAATAATACCGTTTATTAAAATGATATCTCTGTGCGAATTCTGGGAGTTCTAAGATCTTACTAGTTAGGTTATTGGCATTCATTCCAAGCTGTGATCTGTAGTGAATCCGGGAGAAGTCTATTTCTGATCATTAGTAAGCGCTGTTAGAATGGACTGTTTTGTGCAGGAATCTTTTTGTAGAATTTAATGATGGGGTGGATTTATTAACGTCTTGAAGCATATTTACGAGAGCAACTGTAATGATTGCTGTTAGGTTTGGATGTGATTGTTATTGGTCCTGATCTTGTTGTACTGAGGGAGCCACGTCAG